>NC_041385.1:168824450-168862110 GCF_002162155.2 Triticum dicoccoides
AGGATCTTTCCAAGACATAGTGCTTGCCAAAGGATAAAATGTAAAAAGGGAAGGTGAAGATCACCATGACTCTTGTATAAGGTAGAAGACAAAAATAAAAGATAGGCCCTTCCTAGAGGGAAGCAGAGGCTGTCATGCGCTTTTATGGTTGGATGCACAAAATCTTAATGCAAAAGAACGTCACTTTATATTGCCACTTGTCATAGGGACCTTTATTATGCAGGCCGTCGTTTTATTTCTTTCATATCACAAGCTCGTATAAATCTTATTTCCTCCACACTAATAAATCATACATATTTAGAGAGCAATTTTTATTGTTTGCGTCAATGACAACTTACTTGAAGGATCTTACTCAATCCATAGGTAGATATGGTGGACTCTCATGGCAAAACTGGGTTTAGGGATGTTTGGAAGCACAAGTAGTATCTCTACTTGGTGCAAAGAATTTGGCTATCATGAGGGGGAAAGGCAAGCTCAACATGTTGGACGATCCATGACAATATAATTTATTTTGGATATAAGAAAACATAACCCATTATGTTGTCTTCCTTGTCCAACATCAACTTTCTAGCATGTCATAATTGAGCTCTTTAATGGCCCAATATGCCTTATGTTTTAGTTCAACAGGTAAGTGACATGATTTTCCATAAACCATTTTATAGGGAGACATACCCATAGGATTTTTATATGCAGTTCTATAGGCCCATAATGCATCATCAAGTTTCTTTGACCAATTCTTTCTAGATCTATTAACAGTCTTTTGCAAATTTAATTTAATCTCTCTATTACTCAATTCTACTTGACCACCAGACTATGGATGGTATGGAGATGCAATTCTATGATTAACATCATACTTAGCAAGCATTTTACGAAAAGCACCATGAATAAAATGTGAACCACCATCAGTCATTAAGTATCCAGGGACTCCAAACCTCGGAAAAATAACTTCTTTAAGCATCTTAATAGAAGTGTTATGATCAACACTACTAGTTGGAATAGCTTCTACCCACTTAGTGACGTAATCGATAGCAACTAAAATATGTGTATACCGATTAGAGGAAGGAAAAGGTCCCATATAATCAAAGCCCCAAACATAAAATGGTACAATAACAAGTGAATAGTTAATAGGAATTTTTGACGTCTACTAATGTTACCAATTCTTTGACATTCCTCACAAGACAAGACAAACTTACAGGCATCTTCGAAGAGAGTAGGCCAATAAAAACCGGATTGCAATACTTATGTGCAGTTCTATCTCCAGCGTGTTGCCCTCCATATGCCTCGGAGTGAAACTTGTGTAGGATCTGTTCCTGTTCATGCTCAGGTACACAATGTCTAATAACACCATCTACTCCTTTATAAAGGTGTGGGTCATCCCAAAAGTAATGTCTTAAATCATAGAAAAACTTTTTCTTTTGCTGGTATGTGAAACTAGGTAGTATAAATTTAGCAACAATGTAATTAGTGTAATCAGCATACCATGGAGCATTTATGACAGCTAATTGTTCATCAGGAAAGCTATCAGCAATAGGTAGTGGGTCATCAAGAACATTTTCTAACCTAAACAAGTTGTCTGCAACGGGGTTCTCAACTCCCTTTTTATCAATAATATGCAAATCAAATTCTTGTAGAAAGAGAACCCATCTAATAAGTCTAGGTTTAGCATGTTTATTTTCCATAAGGTATTTAATAGCAGCATGATCAGTGTGAAAAGTTACTTTGGAATCAATAATATAAGGTCTGAACTTATCACAAGCAAACACAACTGCTAAGAATTCTTTTTCAGTAGTAGCATAATTTCTCTGGGCACTGTCTAGAGTTTTACTAGCATATTGGATAACATTCAATTTCTTATCAACTCTTTGTCTTAGAACAACACCTACAACATAATCACTAGCATCGCACATAATTTCAAAGGGTAAACTCCAATCAGGTGGCTGGAAAATAGGTGCAGAAATCAAGGCTTTCTTAAGTATTTCAAATGCTTCTACACAATCATCATCAAAGACAAAAGGAACATCTTTTTGTAGGATATTAGTTAGAGGCCTAGAAATTTTTGAGAAGTCTTTAATGAACCTCCTATAAAACCGGCATAACCAAGGAAACTTCTTATACCTTTGATGTCCTTAGGACACGGCATCTTTTTAGTAGCATCAACTTTAGCTTTATCAACTTCAATACCTCTTTCAGAAATTTTATGCCCCAAGACAATACCTTCATTAACGATAAAGTGGCACTTTTCCCAATTCAAGACAAGATTAATTTCCTCACATGTCTGCAAGACTCGATCAAGGTTGCTTAAGCAATCATCAAAAGAAGTTCCATACACGGTGAAATCATCCATGAAAACCTCTACAATCTTTTCACAAAAGTCGGAGAATATAGCAGTCATACATCTTTGAAAGGTAGCAGGTGCATTACATAAACCAAAAGGCATACGTCTATAAGCAAAGGTACCGAAAGGGCAAGTAAAAGTGGTCTTATCTTGATCCTCTTTTGACACAGGTATTTGAGAGAAACCAGAATAACCATCTATAAAGGAAAAATGTGTATGTTTGGGTAATCTTTCTAGCATTTGATCAATAAAAGGTAGAGGGTAATCATCTTTTCTAGTAGCTTTATTTAATTTACGGAAATCAATTACCATTCTATTACCGGTAACTATTCTTTGTGGGATCAATTCATCCTTATCATTAGGAACAACAGTTATACCTCCTTTCTTAGGGACACAATGGACATGACTTACCCACTGACTATCAGCAACAGGATAAATTATACCTGCCTCCAGAAGCTTTAGTATTTCATTTCTTACCACTTCTTTCATCTTAGGATTTAATCGTCGTTGGTGATCAACAACTTGTTTAACATCTTTCTCCAGCTTTATTTTGTGCTAGCATAGAGTGGGACTAATGCCCTTAAGATCATCAAGAGTATATCCAATAGCAGCATAGTGCTTCTTCAGAGTTTTCAATAATTTCTCTTCTTCATGCTCTGAAAGGTTAGCACTAATAATAAAAGGATATATTTTCTTTCATCAAGATAAGCATATTTAAGAGTATGTGGCAAAGGTTTAAGCTCAAACACGGGATCACCCTTGGGTGGAGGGGGGTCCCCTAAGATTTCAACAGGCAAGTTGTGTTTCAAAATAGGTCCCTGTTTAAAGAATACTTCATCTATTTCCCTTCTTTCATTCATAAACATATCATTTTCATGGTCTAGCAAATATTATTCTAAAGGATCGTTAGGAGGGACAACAATAGAAGCAAGATTGATAATTTCATATTTACTAGGCGATTCTTTATCATGGGGTTGTCTACCGAATTTAGCAAAATTAAAATCATGAGACATATCCCCTAAACCAACAGTAACAATATCCTTTCCACAGTCTATTTAGCATTAATGGTATTCAAGAAGGGTCTACCAAATATAATGGCACAAAAGTCATCTTGTGGGGAACCAAGAACAAGAAAAATTAGTAGGATATTTCATTTTCCCACACAAGACTTCAACATCTCTAACAATCCCAATTGGTGAAATAGTATCTCTGTTGGCAAGCTTAATAGTAACATCAATACCTTCTATTTCAGCAGGTGCAATATCCTGCATAATTTGTTCATATAAGGAATGGGGTATTGCGCTCGGACTAGAACCCATATGACATAAGCCATGATAATAATGATCTCCTATTTTAACAGAAACAACAGGCATGCCAACCACAGGTCTATGTTTATTTTTAGTATCAGGTCTAGCAATTCTAGCAGCTTCATCAGAGAAGTAAATAACATGCCCATCAATATTATCGACCAAGAGATCTTTAACCATAGCAATACTAGGTTCAACTTTAATTTGCTCAGGAGGTGTAAGTGTTCTAGCATTACTCTTACGAACCACTGTTGAAGCTTTAGCATGATCCTTTATTCTAACAGGGAAATGTGGTTTATCAATATAAGAAGTAGGAACAATAGGATGAACATTATAAGTGATAATATTTTCTTCAACTTTAATAGGTTCTACTACTTTTTCTTCAATGGGTGGATGATATTTAAACCACTTCTCCTTAGGGCGAGCAACATGAGTAGCAAATGATTCACTGAAAGAAGCTACTATCTCAGAGTCAAATCCATATTTAGTGCTAAATTCACGAAAAGCATTGGTATCCATATAAGATTTAACACAATCAAACTTAGGTGTTAAACCTGACTCCTTACCTTCGTTGAGTTCCCATTCTTCAGAGTTGCGTTTAATTCTTTCCTATAAATCCCATCCGAATTCAATAGTGTTAATTATGAAAGAACCAGTACAAGAAGCATCGAGCATGGAGCGATTATTGAGAGAAAACCGAGCATAATTTTTTTGAATAATAATTTCTTTTGAGAGCTCATGATTGGGGCATGAATATAACATTGACGTAAGCCTCCCCCAAGCTTGAGGAATACTTTCTCCTTCGCGAGACCAAAAATTATATATATAATTACGATCACAATGAACTAGATTCATAGGATAAAACTTCTGATGAAATTCCGGTTTCAATCGGTTGTAGTTCCATGATCCAATCTCATCACATAGCCTAAACCATGTCAATGGCTTTTCCTTCAAATATAAAGGGAAGACCTTATTCATTATAACATCGTCGGGCATACCTGCAAGCTTAAATAATCCACAAACTTCATCCACATAGATTAGGTGCATATCGGGATGTAATGTTCCATCTCCTGTAAAACGATTAGCTAGCAGTTTCTCTATCATACCCGAAGGAATTTCGAACTAAGAATTTTCAGTAGGTTGAGGAGCAACTCTTTTCTCTACTGTTCGGGGTGAGGATAGCCCAAAAAAGCCCCTCAAAGGATTATTTTCCATAGTAACAAGTAATAGTAAATTTCAGCACACTATATAAATTTTTTCTTACCAAATTCCACCTCCCAAAGGCGCTCCACTCCACGGCAATGACGCCAGAAAAGAGTCTTAATGACCCACAAGTATAGGGGTTCTATCGTACTCCTTTTGATAAGTAAGAGTGTCGAACCCAACGAGGAGCAGAAGGAAATGGCAAGCGGTTTTCAGTAAGGTATTCTCTACAAGCACTGAAATTATCGGTAACAGATAGTTTTGTCATAAAGTAATTCATAATGGATGACAAGTAACAAAAGTAACAAGGTGCAGCAAGGTGGCCCAATCCCTTTTGTAGCAAAAGACAAGCCCGAACAAACTCTTATATAAAGCAAAGAGCTCCCGAGGACACATGGGAAATATCGTCAAGCTAGTTTTCATCATGCTCATATGATTCATGTTCGTTACTTTCTTAATTTGATATGTGGGTGGACCGGTGCTTGGGTACTGCCCTTCCTTGGACAAGCATCCCACTTATGATTAACCCCTCTCGCAAGCATCCGCAACTACGAAAGAACAATTAAGGTAAACCTAACCATAGCATGAAACATATGGATCCAAATCAGCCCCTTACAAAGCAACACATAGACTAGGGTTTAATCTTCTGTCACTCTAGCAACCCATCATCTAATTATTATTCCCCAATGTCTTCCCCTAGTTTCAAACAATGGTGAAGTGTCATGTAGTTGACGTTCACATAAAACCACTAGAGGAGAGACAACATACTTCTCATCAAAATATCGAAAGAATACCAAATTCACATGACTACTTATAACAAGACTTCTCCCACGTTGTCGGGGAAACTGATCCTCGAACACCTATGGGGCCGGCGGATCGGGCCACTTTCGGTTCGGCGGGGGGCGGAGATCGCACGAAGAGCAGATCGAGGCGAAGCACACGAGCGGTTTACCCAGCTTCGGAGCTCTCCGGAGAGATAACACTCCTACTGCTGCTTGTCTGGTTCTATTCTGTTCTTGCTCTAGCGCGAGAGCGTAGTGTCTTTCTGGGTTACGAATGAGTCGAACTGAACCCCACCCGAACCCCCTCTACATTGCGCATGGTCCTCCTTTTATATGCCCAAGGGGTCACCGACAGGTGGCAACGCAGAGAAGGGTACAAATGTAAAAAGTGAGGTGGTTGGTACAGCTACTTGTACAGTGCACCCTACCTAACCCTGACGGCAGGGGACAAGGGCACTAAGTGCCCGTCCGCATCGTCCAAATAGTGCAGAAAAGGGCCGTTAGGGGCGCCACCGTTCGCCACGATGGCGATCTTGTCAGCTTCGCATGCCCCTGCGCACCGCTGGCTGCACAACCTCCCGCCACGCACACCTGGAGAAGCCCCCAGGGCGACACGTTGGTGGATGCGCTGGAGCGTGGGCACAGAGTGGCCGCCTGCCGCGGCAAGCGCCTTGCCGCTGCTGTTATCTTGTCGGGTTCGGAGGCTTGTCGCTTACCGGGCCTCGAGGTACCTTGGTTGGTTTTCCCGGCAAGCTCCTCTTGCCGGGGCCTTGTTGCCTTGCCGGAGCGCGAGGCGCGTCACGGCAAGTTCCTAGGAGTGTCCTGGCTGGCCTTCCCGGCAAGCTCCTCTTGCCGGGGACTTGTCTCCTGAGCTTAAATACTTTGTTCTTGAAGGGCTCCAAGGGAACCATGGAGGATCTTGGCGTTCGCCCGGCAAGCCTTGCCACGGGGTGCTGCAACTGCCCGTGCACAAGTTCGGGGTACTAGGGTACCCCTATTCTAGTACACCGACAGGAGCCCCCAGGCCTGGGCCAGACACGGTGCCGAGCGCTGTTGGGCCAGGCCCAAGACAGGGCACAGGCACACACGGGCTGGGCCACGCCGAATCTCGCTCCGCATCCACCACGCTCTCCCATAACGGCACGCGTTGAATGCGGCATCGTGGGAGAGATCGTGGGTGGTTGTTTATTCGGAAGGGCAAAACGTCCGCCCCGTCCCTCTTTATATGCAGAGGAAACAGGGGCAGTTCGTTCCCCCTCGCTGGTTGCTGCTACTTCATCTTCACGAACCTCCGCTGCTCCCTCCTTCTTCTCGAAGCCGAGAGAGCAGCGCTCCGCCCCCCATTGCCACCAGCATCACCACGCCGTCGACCTCCCTCACCACCTCCGCCATGGCCCCGAAAGCCGACAAGGGAAAGGGCGTGAAGTCGGCCGAGGCGCAGCGGCTCGCGGCGCTGCGGAAGGAGCGGGCGATCTTCTCCCCTCAGCTCGGCTGGAGGAGCTGAGGGAGTACTTCAACCTCTTTTGGGCGACAGAGACGCGTGCGCATCCGCGCACGAGGGTACTCCCGGCCGCTGCTTCGGAGCTGGCTCCAACCGGGTACCCATTCTTCGTGCTATTCTTCTATTGCAGGCTCTGCCCGCCCTTCTCGGAGTTCTTCTGTGATATCATGAACACATACGGCTTCCGCCTCCTTGACTTCACCCCCAACGCCGTTCTGACCATGGCAGTTTTTGCACATTTGTGTGAAAACTTTGTCGGAGTCCACCCCAGTGTTGCCCTTTTCCGTCTCTACTTCATACCTCGGGTAGAGAGAGGAGAGCCGCTTGCCGGAGGGATTGCTTGGATCTCGAGAGTCGGCAAGAAGGAGGCGTACTTGGAGGGTGAGCTCCGCAGCAAGTGGGATGAGTGGAGAGCGGAGTGGTGCTGGATTGTCGAGGAGAATCCCCAGCCCTTCACCGCCGTGCGCCAAACTCCGATAGTGCGTGGCAATGACGGGAGCAACATGGCCCCGGAAGACGAGAGGTTGAAGATCGCCATTACTAGGATCCTTCGCCTCAGGCTTGCCGGGCTCACTGTAGGCGCTGTAGGCGCAGATTTCCTCCGCCGCCGCATCGCCCCCCTGCAGGAGAGGGGGAGGCCCGCCTGGGAATTCAAGAACTCGGCGGACATCATGAGGCTGCGGCCGGGCCTCAACTATAACTTCACCGTCTTGGAGCTGGATGCAATGCTCTTGGAGTTTTTCAAATGCGACCCCCAGCACCCATTCATGCTGCCGAGGGGCGTTGTCCCATTATGCAACAATTCTTCGCTTGACCGGATCCGCGCCATGATGCCGTTGTGTGATTCACACGGAATCGTTCCAACTTGGCAAGAGCCTGCGGATGACGTCGTGCAAGCGTTTTTCGACAATTTGGAAGAAGTGCCGGTCCACACCGACGAGCAGAAGAGCCTCACTCGTGACACCACCGACGAGGAGCTGCAGCGCATCGCCACTAGGGTGGAAGAGGTTGCGGCCGCAGCTGCCGCGGGTGTGTTTGGGTTCACTGTGGAGGAGGCGGAGGCTGCAGAGGCGGCAAACCTTGCCGAGCACGCGGAGTTCATGGGCGAGGAGGAGCCTGCCGGTTCCGAAGCCGAGCCGAGCGAGGCCGGCGAGGAGGAGCCCGAGCCTTCAGAAAACTTGCCGCAGGCGGAGCCCCCGGCCCCGCCAAGAAGGCGCCTTCGCAAGGCCGGGGACGCAGCGGGGCGGCAGTCGGGTCACCAGCCGCCAAGCCGTGCGACGCGGTCTACCGCGGCAAGCAATGTTGCCGCGGGAGCGCCCCACGCAACAGCGGCAACTGGAGCGGGATCTTCCCGGGCCACCGCCACCGTCCCCGCTAAGCGGGCGAGGGATCCTACTCCTCCGCCTCGCCGTACCGGAGGAGGGCCGGACTTCGATCTTTCCGCGCTCAGCTCCGACGAGGAGGAAGAAGAGTAAGTTTCTTTGGTGCTCTTGTAGTTCTTCAATCTTGCTGTTTATATCTTGTATCTGACTTGCTCCAATCTGGACTCCTTTCTTTTCAGGACGCTGGCCCAGAGAGCGGCGAAGAGGGCCAAGGCCGTGGTGATCTTCATCGAGGATGACCCCATCGTGTCAGCAGGAGGTGGGTCCGAGACCACCTTGACGGACCCGGCAATCACTCCTCAAAGCAGCCCCCAGCGCAGCCCCCAGCGTAAGTTCATAGTTTAGCCTTCTGCTGCCGGGGGCGCTTGAGTGCTTTTTCCTTTGTTGATATCTTGTTTGTTGATTTGCGTAGGAGCAGAGCAGCCACATCAGGAGCGCCCGGAAGCTGGTCCCGAAGTGCCATCTGCTTCGACTACGCCGCCAAGGGAGGGGTTCCCGGTAAGGGAGCGCTCTCCGGCAAAGGAGAACTCTCCGGCAAGGGACAACACCGTCGATCCTGCGGCGACCGAGACCGCAACTGCAGATCTTGGCGCAGGTAACTCACTTGTCCAAAAACTTTCCCTTGGGTTCTTCTTCTTCTATGGGGCCGGCGGACCGGGCCCCTTTCGGTTCGGCGGGTTGCGGAGATCGCACGAAGAGCAGATCGAGACGAAGCACACGAGCGGTTTACCCAGCTTCGGAGCTCTCCGAAGAGATAACACTCCTACTGCTGCTTGTCTGGTTCTATTCTGTTCTTGCTCTAGCGTGAGAGCGTAGTGTCTTTCTGGGTTACGAATGAGTCGAACTGAACCCCACCCGAACCCCCTCTACGTTGCGCATGGGCCTCCTTTTATACGCCCAAGGGGTCACCGACAGGTGGCAACGCAGAGAAGGGTACAAATGTAAAAAGTGAGGTGGTTGGTACAGCTACTTGTACAGTGCACCCTACCTAACCCTGACGGCAGGGGACAAGGGCATTAAGTGCTCGTCCGCATCGTCCAAATAGTGCAGAAAAGGGCCGTTAGGGGCGCCACCATTCGCCACGATGGCGATCTTGTCAGCTTCGCATGCCCCTGCGCACCGCTGGCTGCACAGCCTCCCGCCACGCACGCCTGGAGAAGCCCCCAGGGCGACACGTTGGTGGATGCGCTGGAGCGTGGGCACAGAGTGGCCGCCTGCCGCGGCAAGCGCCTTGCCGCGGCTGTTATCTTGTCGGGTTCGGAGGCTTGTCGCTTACCGGGCCTCGAGGTACCTTGGTTGGTCTTCCCGGCAAGCTCCTCTTGCCGGGGCCTTGTTGCCTTGCCGGAGCGTGAGGCGCGTCGCGGCAAGTTCCTAGGAGTGTCCTGGCTGGCCTTCTCGGCAAGCTCCTCTTGCCGGGGCCTTGTCTCCTGAGCTTAAACACTTTGTTCTTGAAGGGCTCCAAGGGAACCATGGAGGATCTTGGCGTTCGCCCGGCAAGCCTTGCCGCGGGGTGCTGCAACTGCTCGTGCACAAGTTCGGGGTACTAGGGTACCCCTATTCTAGTACACCGACACATGTCCTCAGGAACAAATGTAACTACTCACAAATCATATTCATGTTCATAATCAGAGGGGCATTGAACAACATTAAGGATCTAAACATATGATCTTCCACCGAATAAATCAACTAGCATCAACTATAAGGAGTAATCAACACTACTAGCAACCCACAAGTACCAATATGAGGTTTGGAGACAAAGATCGGATACAAGAGACGAACTAGGGTTTGAGAGGAGATGGTGTTGGTGAAGATGTTGATGGGGATTGACCCCCTCTTGATGAGAGGATCGATGGTGATGACGATGGCGACGATTTCCCCCTCCCGGAGGGATGTTTCCCCGGCAGAACAGCTCCGCCGGAGCCCTAGATTGGTTCCGCCAAGGTTCCACCTTGAGACGGTGGCGCTTCGTCCTGAAAGCTTCCTTCTGATTTTCTTAGGGCAAAAGACACCATATAGCAAAAGATGGGCATCGGGGGGCTGCCAGGTGGCCCACGAGGCAGGGGGTGTGCCCAGGGGGTAGGACACACCCTCCACCCTCGTGGATGGTATGTGCCCCCCTCTAGTGCCTTTTTTGCCCAATATTTTTAATATATTCCAAAACTGACTTTTGTGGAGTTTCAGGACTTTTGGAGTTGTGCAAAATAGGTCTCTAATATTTTCTCCTTTTCTAGCCCAGAATCCTAGCTGCCGACATTCTCCCTCTTCATGTAAACCTTGTAAAATAAGAGAGAAAAGGCATAATTATTGTGACATAATGTGTGGTAACAGCCCATATTGCAATAAATATTGATATAAAAGCATGATGCAAAATGGACATATCGGTTGCTATTCACTCAAAGTATGTTTTGAAACTTAGGTGAATCTGGTTCGCAGCTAGGCCCTCGAGTGAGAGGGTTGATCTTCACTCGGAGTATGTTTTGAAACTTAGGCGAATCTGGTTCGCAGCCAAGCCCCCGAGTGAGAGGGTTGCTCTTCAGTCGGAGTATGTTTTGAAACTTAGGTGAAGCTGGTTCGTAGCTAAGCCCCCGAGTGAGAGTGCTGCTCTTCACTCAGAGTATGTTTTTAAATTTATGCAAATCAGGTTCGCGCCTAAGACACCCATTGGGGGATTTGAACACTTGGTTATGCGAAAAAAATCATTAGGAGACTGTGGAAATCATGTCTTTGATAAAGAATTTGAAAGTATTCTTATTACATCTTGACGATCCGAGTGTTTAAGTATATGCGGAGCAGAGCCACCTTCCAAGAGTGTGGCTCGTCTTTCTTCTTGGCTACGTTGTAAAGGTGATATGCCCCTTTGTGGAGCACCTTGGTGAAGATGAAGGGGCTTTCCCATGTAGGGACGAGCTTATGAGGCCGTTGCTGATCCACTCGGAGCACAAGATCTCCTTCTTGAAATTCTCGACCTTTGACGTTTCGGGCGTGGAATCGACAAAGGTCTTGCTGATAGATGGTCAAGCCATATCTCTCTCTTCCTCTAGGAGATCAACAACGTCCTGGCGTACTTGTTCTGCTTCAACCTCTGAGAAAAGTTCCACTCGGGGGGCATTGTGCAGTAGATCACTTGGGAGCACGGCTTCAGCCCCGTACACCATGAAGAAAGGGGTTCGATCAGTCGAATGGTTGGGAGTCGTCCTCAATCCCCATAGAACAGACGGCAACTCAGTCACCCAAGCTCTAGCTGCATGCTTGAGGTCGCGCATCAATCGGGGTTTCAACCCTTGGATGATCAAAGGTTTCGCTCTTTCAGCTTGTCCATTCGATTGCGGGTGGGCAATGGATGCATAGTCGACCCGAGTGCCTTGGGAAGCATAGAATGCTCTAAACTCATTAGAATCAAAGTTTGAGTCATTGTCCGTGATAATGACATGCGGAACTCCATATTGGAACACAAACTCTTTGATAAAACTGACAGATGTGCTTGAGTCAAGATTCTTGATAGGTTTGGCCTCAATTCACTTAGTGAACTTGTCGACTGCCATGAACAGATGAGTGAAGCCAGTTCTGCCGGTCCTTAGAGGCCCAATCATGTCCATTCCCCACATAACAAATAGCCAGACGAGTGGGATAGTCATCACGGCCTATGTGGGCCTGTGGGACATGTTCGAGTAAAACTGGCATCCTTCGCACTTCTCGACGATCTCTTTTGCCATTTCATTGGCCTGTGGCCAGTAGAATCCCGCTCGGTATGCTTTGGCCATGATGGTCCGGGAGGACGCATGGTGACCATAGGTCCCCAACTGAATCTCGTTCAAGATCAGTCGACCCTCTTCTCGAGAGATACATTGCTGAGCTATGCTAGTAACACTTCCTCTAAAAAGTTGTCCACCTATAACTGTGAAGGCTTTCGACCTGCAAACGATCTGACATGCCTCGACTTCATCTTCTGGAAGCTCTTGCCTGAGCAAGTATGCAATATATGGCACCGTCCAATTGGGCGTGATTACCAAAATCTCCATGATTGAGTCAACTACTGCTGGCACTTCGACCTCAGTTGGATTGGTAACACTTATTGGTTGTGGGGGCTCCTGTGTAAAGGGATCTTCTTATACTGACGGGGTATGGAGATGTTCCAAGAACACATTACTGGGAATAGGTTTCCGAGTGGAATCTATTTGCACCAGATCATTAGCTACTTGATTCTTGAGTCGGGGTATGTGGTGGAGCTCTAATCCTTCAAACTTGTTTTCCAATTTCCTTACTGCATTGCAGTGTCCACTCATGGTAGGGCTCCTGATTTCCCACTCCTTCATCACCTGATTGACCACCAAATCTGAGTAGCCGTTAACCATTAGGCGACGGACGCCGAGTGAGATGGACATACGTAACCCATACAGAAGTGCTTCGTACTCAGCTTCATTGTTGGAGGAATCAAAGTGAATCTGGAGAACATAACTGAGTTTGTCGCCTGTTGGGGACACTAGGACCACTCCGGCACCAGAACCATTCAACATCTTAGATCCATCAAAGAACATGGTCCAGTGTTCCAAGTGAACTTGAGTCGGTTGCTGTTGCTCGATCCACTCGGCTAAGAAATCTGCAATTGCCTGAGACTTAATTGCCTTTTTTGCTTCAAACATAATATCCAGAGGGAGAAGTTCTATTGCCCACTTAGCCACTCGGCCGGTTGCATCAAATTTCTGACAATGGAGCATTGCTGACGACTGAAACTGAGTGGTCTACAAAGTAATGTGCAACTTTCTTCATGTTCAAATAAATTCCGTAGACAAGCTTCTGGTAATGTGGATACCTTTGCTTGGATGGAGTCAAGACTTCAGAAATGTAACACAGTGGGCGTTGAACTTTATAGGCCTTGCCTTCTTCTTGTCGCTCGACTATGAGCACTGTGCTGACAACCTGTCCAGTGGCTGCAATACATACTAATAGAGGCTCTTTGCTGACTAGGGCAACAAGCACCGGCTGGGTGGAAAGAAGGGCTTTGAGCTCTACAAATGCTGCTTCAGCTTCAGGAGTCTACTCGAATGTATCAGACTTTTTCATCAGTCGGTAAAGAGGCAATGCCTTTTCACCGAGACAAGAAATGAATCGACTCAATGCAGCCAAACAACCTGTAAGCTTATGAACGTCATGTACACACACATGGTGTTTCATTCATAGAATTGCTCCAATTTTTTCTGGGTTTGCATCAATCCGTCGTTCGGAAACGAGAAACCGAGTAACTTTCCACCTGGGAGTCCAAATGTATATTTGGACGGATTGAGCTTGATGTCATATCTTCTTAGATTGGCGAAGGTTTCAGCGAGGTCAGTCAGGAGGTCGGAACTCTTGTGTGACTTGACCATGATACCATCCATGTTTGCTTCCACGGTCCGACTGATTTGAGTGAGTAGGCACTTCTGGATCATGCGCATGAACGTGGCGCCAGCATTCTTGAGACCAAAATGCATGGTGACATAGGGAAAACACCCGAATGGGGGGATGAAGTCTGTTCTTATTTCATCGGGTCCATATAGACGGATCTGATGATACCCAAAATATGCATCCAAAAAATACAAATGCTCACACCCCGAAGTTGAGTCGACAATCTGATCAATGCGGGGGAGATGGAAATGATCTTTTGGGCAGGCCCGATTGATATGCTTGAAATCTATGCGTACACGAAGTGAATCATCTTTCTTAGGGACCATAATGGCATTGGTGAGCCACTCAGAGTGGTATATCTCGTGGATGAACTCAACTGCTAGGAGCTGAGCCACTTCCTCACGAATCACCTTGCTTTTTTCCATGGCGGACCGTCAGAGATGCTCTTTCATAGGTTTTACTTTTGGGTCGACACGCAAAAGGTGCTCAGCCAGCCCCCTGGGTACACCTAGCATGTCTGATGGTTTCCATGCAAAGATGTCCTAGTTCTCACAGAGGAACTGGATGAGCGTGACTTCCTATTTGCTGTCGAGTGTCATTGAGATGTGGGTCAGAGCAGCAGTGGGGTCTTCCGGGTGAATATGGATTGGCTTTGTCTCGCCTACCGACTGATATGAGGATTCTTAAGCAGGCTTCTTATCTCGCAACAAATCACTCGGATCAGCATTTTTCTTGTATTCCTCCATCTCTATTGTTGCCATTTGCTCATCGACAATTTTTGAGCCTTTTTGAAGGCACTCCTCTACCCTCTACCTGTTTCCCGTGACTGTGATCACACCTCTGGGTCTGGGGATCTTCAACTTGAGATACACATAAAATGGCCGGGCCATGAAATGAGCATATGCGGCCTGCCCAGAATAGTATGATAGGTGTAAGTGCATCTAGTGCCAGCCCTAGTTGGTTTTGGAGTATTGGCGACAAAGTTGGTTGAGGGACTAATGCGTTTGTGAGAATTGCAGGATAACGCAGGTAGTGTCCCTCATTGATTCGGTTTACCTACCGGAGATGACCCCTAAAAATGTGTGAAGACATTGAAGACAATGGTGGTGTGTGAAGATATTCACACTGAAGTCTATGACATGAGAAGACATTGAGTGAAGACTATGGAGCACCAAGACTGAGTTGTTTCGCTGTTTCCTTTTCTTCTTTGTTGAGTCATAGGAACCACCATACTATTAAGTGGGGTCCAAGTGAACTAAGTCAGAGTGACTGAAGTGATGCTCAACCCAAATCCTATGTCTTCGAGCGAAGACAATGTGAGCAAATCTTATCCAGAGCTGGATGAGTCAGCTTTTCTTGTAGCCCAAGTAAAGTTGCCGTGTGTGTTTGAAATCTGACCGTTGGAACACGTGTCAGTTCCTTAGTGACCCAGGGTCATTTCAGACATATCAGGTCGGGTTTCCTTGTGGCTATAAATAGCCCACCCCCTACACCATAAATTGCTGGCTGCTCAGAGTTAGTTTACGGCTTTTGTCGTTTTGAGAGCAACCCACCTCGAAGCCTTTGAGAGAGAAATCCTTGCGAGGACAAAGCCCAAACACCCAGAGCCAAAGAGTGTTAGGCATCATTGAAGTCTTTCTGTCTGTGTGACCTGAAGACTTATTACACTTGAGGACTGTGTATCCTCCAGCCGGTTAGGCGTCGCGTTCTGAGCATCCAAGAGTCATTGTGGATTGCCGGGTGAACGAAGTCTGTGAAGGTTCGGAAGTCTACCTTGAAGACTTACCAGAGCGATTGGGCGAGGACTAAGTGTCCTTAGCTCAAGGGGAATAAGGTGAAGACACGGTCTTCTGAGTTGAATCTCAGCCTCCCTAACCAGACGTACAGTTGTCACAGCAACTGGAACTGGTCCAACAAATCCTGTGTCTTCAACAAGTGACTAGTTCTATCTATTCCCTCCTTTACTTTGAGTTTGTCTTCGTGAAGTCATTGCTTATCTGTCTTATCTGATTGACTTCATTGCTTGACTACTATTGTTGATTGGCTTCATACCATCTTCCATCCTGATCCTACTACCTAGCTGCTATTAGTCTTCGTACGTTAACACTATTGCATACTTGATTATGGCTTGCTTGTTGTAGTTTATCTTCCGCTGCATATCAATTAGGTCATTCCTATTGTTTGTCTTCGAAACTTCCACGTTTTGAAGACTGATAAAAATCGCCTATTCACCCCCCCTCTAGTCGATAACTAGCACTTTCAATTGATATCAGAGCAAGGTACTCCCTTGTTCTGTGTGATTCAGTTTAACCACCTGGAGTTTAGCTATGTCAACTGCAGGGATAATCAAAGTCTCCCCTGCTTGCCCCGTGTTCGATGGAACAAAATATCCCTACTGGAAGAATAAGATGCACATGCATCTTAAAGCCATTGATGTCGACCTCTGGTATGTCGTCAAGAACGGCGTTCCAAAGACTGGTGAAGGTGTCACCCCTGCTGATGTCAAGAAGTTCATTCAACTGGACTCGACTTCAAAGAACATCATCTGTGGTCATCTGACCAAAAGACAGTATGGCCGCGTGAGTGCTCTGGAAACTTCAAAGCTAGTCTGGGACTGGCTATCCAAGGTCAACGAAGGCGTATCTACCCAGAGAGACCAGAGAATCAGTGTTCTTCGCAATCTCTTCAATCGCTTCAAGAGAAACGACAATGAACATGTCCAACTCACGTTTGATCGCCTCACCGACATCACAAATGAGCTTCAGGCTCTCGGCGCCACAGAGATCACCAGGCATGAAATCGTCAAGACGCTACTGAGATCTCTTGACAGCTCCTTTGACACCCTTACCCTCATGATACAAGAACGTCCTGACTTCAAGACTCTCGATCCGTCTGACATACTTGAGAGGCTCAACACCCATGAGTTCCAGCTTTCTGAGAAAAGAGATATCTATGGCCCCAACTATGGCCGAACTCGTGCCTTGAAGGCAAAATTTATTACCTCATCTGAAGAAGAAGAATCTGACTGCGGTTCTGATGATCCTGAAGACATTGGAAGGGAACTTGCTATGCTTGTGAAGAAGTTCCAGAAATTCACCAAGAAGAAGGGCTTCAGAAAGTCTTCACGATCCAGTTCAAGAAATGATGAAGCTTCCACTCAAGACAACAAGAAGAGAACCTGTCACAAGTGTAAGAAGCCTGGGCACTACATCTCTGAATGTCCTCAGTGGGACAACAAGAAGAAGAAGAAGAAGAGCAAGGAATATGACTCCGGTGACAAGAAGAAGAAGAAATCTTCAAAGTCTTCTTCCAAGTCCTCAACAAAGTCTTCATCTCACAAGAAGAGCCCATCTGGCAAAGCTCGTGATTTTGTCGGCAAGGAAATGGATTCAGAGGAGGAGTCTGCTTCTGAGGAGGCGGAGGTGGAATCTGAAGCTGAGTCCGACTCTGGCGTTGCAAGTCTGGCTCTAGCCACAGCCTACGTTGCCAAGTCCATATTCAACATTGAAGACAATGACTCCCACACCAACGCTAATGATGACAAGGACGATCCTACTCCCACCTATTGCTTCATGGCTCGCGGTGCCAAGGTAAAATCACGCGATGCTTACTTTCAAACATCAAGTGAAGATGACTCTGATTGTGAATCTAAACCCAGCTACGAAACACTTGCTAAAATTGCTACTGAACAACAAAGGACTATGGAACATACTCCAAAATTGTTAGACAAAAGCGATGACCTGTTGGACGCGGAAATGACACGTTCACAGTCCTTAGTTGAAGACATAAAAAATCTTCATGCTAAGTATCAAGAACTTGAAAGTCTTCATGAGACGCTCTCAACCACTTATGAAAAGCTCTCCTATGATTATCTTCAAAGGAAGCAAGAGCTTGAGAAATTGAAAGCGACTCATGAAGATCTTCAAAAAGAGAATGAGTCATTTCACGCTCAACATATCAGTTTCGCTCAGGAAGGATTTGATCCACCATGTTTAAAATGCATTGAGCGTGATAACACTACCTCTGTTGCTGAATGTTCCACTGCTGCTATTGTTGCTCTGTCTTCAACTACTGATCTGGTAACTATCCCCTCTGCGGAGGACACCACTACTATTGCTGATGAAAATGCTAGGTTGAAGACATTGCTTGAAACAGGGATGTATAAAAGTCTGAAAGGGCACCAGACACTTTGTGATGTCCTCAAAAAGCAGATTCTGAACCGAAACCCTAGGAAAGAGGGTCTTGGGTTCGAGAGGAAAATGAATGTTGATGGTTCCTACTGGAAGCCTGAGCAGTATCCCGAAACCACATGGGTTGCTGCAAAAGAACCTTCAGTGATCCATTCCAAGCGGCACCAAAGGAATCGCATCACTTAGCTGTGAAGCGAATTCTTAGATATTTGGCTTACACCCCAACACTCGGATTATGGTATCGAAAGGGCTCAAGGATTGATCTGGTTGGATTCTCGGATGCTGATTATGCTGGTGACAAGGTGGATCGCAAGTCAACATCAGGAACATGTCACTTTCTGGGACGATCACTTGTCTGTTGGTCTTCAAAGAAGCAGAACTGTGTATCACTCTCAACTGCTGAATCTGAATACAATGTTGCTGGATCTTGTTGAGCTCAGCTTCTGTGGATGAAGCAAACTCTCAAGGACTATGGAATCGATCTGAAGCAAGTCCCTCTCTTCTGTGACAACGAAAGCGCCATCAAGATTGCCAACAATCTAGTTCAGCACTCGAAGACAAAGCACATTGAAATTCGTCATCATTTTCTCAGAGATCATGTCATGAAGAAAGATATTGACATCATTCACGTCAACACTGAAGAACAACTGGCAGATATCTCCACAAAGCCCTTGGATGAGAAAAGGTTTTGCAAGTTACGGTGTGAGCTAAATATCTTGGAATGCTCAAATGTCCTGTGATCAGGCACACATCCTAACACTTATGCATGATGATGACTTAGATGTACAACACACGAAGTAAAGTATATCTTCAATCAATGAAGACTTACATTCTGAGTGTGAATACATTATCGTGGAATTTGACTTCGGAGCACCACGATAATTGTGCGACGTGTCTGGGTCTAATACTTCCTATACGGTGGGTAACACCACCACCAAATTTCTTGGTTTGAAGTGTTTCACTCATGGCGTTATTTTTGAACATCTTCGCATGTTGATTTGTCTTCAACTTTCAACTTATCTTCATGATTTACTTCACTATGTTGAGTTGATTGCTTTCTCATATAGATATGTATACTAGTATTCTGTACTCTACAGCATTCACTTATAGCTATGTCTTCATTGTTGAAACTTTTGAACTAAGTGAATGTGATCGGACCCTAATCTCTCTATGCTTACTATCTCAAACTCTATCTGTCCAAATCATATGCATTCTATTGAAACCGTCGAATGTCTTCTCTGCATCCTTGTCAGCAGAAGACACAGAGACAAACATCAAGTCCTATTTAAGTGATTCATCTTTATTGTCGATATCCGGAGAAGCCGGAACAACCATCCGACAAACTTGGCGGGTGTAGGAACGTGGGACAACTCTGAGTATGTTGCATGCTTGCCACGTGTCCCACGGATGTGAACAGACAGGGGCACCTGCATAATTGCGCTGTGCCGCACACCTAGTTATAAATATGTGTCCCCTGCGGTCAAGAAAACCTTCTTCCACCTCTCCACCTCGTCAAAAACCTAGCGCCACCGCTAGCTCTCGACGACGCCGGCAACGAAGCGCTTAGCTGCCGCGACTTCTCCGACGCCGTCCTCACGCCGGCCGCGGGCATCGTCCTCTCCGCCGCCGCTGTAGGTGTCCTCCGTCGCCAAGTTAGGGCACGGTGGATGGAACTGCTCGGTCTCCTACTCATCCCATCTAGCAGTTCTTCGTGTGGTAAATATAACTCTATGTTTACCAGCTTTTTGATCCTCAAAGATTCATCCAATTTACCAAAATTATTTTCTGTCTATACAAAGTAAGATCTACTCTGTCTGCATCTCATATTGCCTAGTATATTCACTTAAGCTTCACATCTAGTTAGATTCCTCACTTGTACTTATTCACGGATTCGTACAAATCTGGAACCGACTCTCAACATATAAGTGAATGTCTTCAAACTGATTTATCTTCCAAATCTTCTGAGAATGCATATGACCTCTTCCCCTTCCCTCGCATCTCTAATGCTGTCACAGGTACATGTCGGTGGGAGAATCCCTAGGTTCTCATAGTCTGCATTGGTTTGCAGAATTCTTACAGCAACACATTGATTCTCCTGAAGCCAGTTCCTGTCTGACCAGCAAGCGAAAGCCTTTGAAGCCTTTGAACATATTGAAACCGTTCAGTTTGAAGTTCATGGCTGCAGAGAAATCAGTAAGGAAGGGTGGCAGACAACATCGTGGGGGAACTTCAAAGGATCTGCCTGATGATCTTGCAGAGATATATAAAACAGATCCTGAAGAAGATTAGAATCAGCGCAAGACTTGAATCCAATAGATTCGACGCTATTGGGCTGAACAGTGGTACAAGTACAAGTTCGTCACCCAGGAGTATGCAGAGAAAAATGCTATCAAGAGCCCTTGGGGTGATATTCTCTATCGAGGCATCCCCCCCAAGAACAAAGCTGAAGCCATTGCGCAAGAATTCTATCCTTGCATGGTCCATGGACCACAGCCTAAAGAAGCCGACCCATCATCATTGCTCTGGTGTCGTGACGATAATCTCTTCAAGTGCAACTTCCAGTTTGCTAAGGCTTCGGCAAAGGAAAACAAGAAGTCATTGGGATTAGACTTCAATCATGGCCCCTCTGCTCCCCGTGATGATGGCACACATGAAGGTGAAGAGAATAGAATTGGCCCCTTTGCAAACCTTGATGGCCTCATCTCCTACATCTTGGTACAAGGTGCTAGAGTGGATCATTCTGACAATGATGCTGATTCTGATGAAGCCCCAGCTCCTACTCCAAGGCCGCAAAAGGCAAAGAAGATTAAGGCTTCATCATCAGCTGCACCTCCAAAAGCTTCTCGTGTGAAGCCACTGGCCACTGCACCTCCTGAAGTCAGTGTGTAGTCCGAAGATCTTTCCCGCATCTCCAAGAAGACGGAGAAGAAAAATAAAATCGTCAAGAGTACTGATCAGGCTCTGACTCCTGCTGCTATTCTGCGTGAAGAGCCCATTGATTTGTCCAGTGATGACGATGTTGCAGATGATGCTCTTGAGCAACTGATAAAGAGCAAGGAAGAAGCTGAGATCTTCAACAACTTGCCTCTCTTTGATGTGGCCGTTCTCCATAACTTCATTGATGAATGGTTTGACACACCAAATCTCAGCTTTGATGATTTGCAACTTCCAATTGGCCTCAGTGTCGCCTTCAATGGCGCCATTGCTTCTGAGCTAGCTATTGCTCAGCGCATTGTTAAACTGAAGCACAAGATTGACTATGAAAAGGCTCAGTTCAAGAAGCATGTGGCCAATCTAAGTGTGCAAGATGTCAAGAACTTCAAGATCATGCTTCACGAGCTCAAAGAGGCGTTTCACAAGAAGCGTGAAGAAGCTAAAGGCTCTCGTGAACGCATGAAAAATCTGGCTAACAAGTGTGTGCTTGCCTACAATGAGGCTGAAAGGAGCAAGGCTCTTGGTCGTCCTGGAATCGACCCCAGGATGGCTGCAAAGAAGAAGAAATCGACTGTCCAATCTGCACCTTCAAGGCCAGATGAACCTCGCATTATCTTCCCAAGCAGCATGACTGGCTCGAAGCCAAAAGTCACATCAACCGCTTCAGAACAGAAGAAGACGAGGGCTGCAGAGGCTGAAGCCAGAAAAAGGAAAACCTCTGAAGCCTCTGATGCTGCTCCCTCCAAGAAGAAGCGCAAGACCAAGAAGAATTGGGCTGCTCCCACAGAGCCCCTTGTTGTTGAACCCATCTCATTGGTTCGTCATGCATCCGCTACCCAAGAACTTCGCATGACTGTTCATGAGCCTGCTTCCACAGAGGTTCCTGAAGCTGAAGAGATTCCAGCAGTCGATCCCATCACTGCTGAAGACATTGGTCATCATGACAATGTTGAAGATGATGAAGTTCTTCCTCAAATCGAATACAATGTGGAATCATCGCCTGTTCGTACGAACAACGAACTCATCAGCATTGGTCGTCCTCTGACGCCAATTGCTCAGGATGCTTCATGGGCTAATCGCCCACAAGAACAAGATTCCCCAAGTACTCCCCAACAACAACAAGTCACACCATCCGTGCAAATTGAAGAGGATGAGGACCTGCCCACTCCATCTCCAAAGGCGTCGCCTGTACTGCAAAGGCTTCGCAAAGGACCAAGGCCTCAAGCCCCTCTTCCGAGCGTTCCAGAAGGAGAAGTGCACTATCAACCTGTTGCACGTCAAGTGTTCTCAGAAGCCACTCCAACTGTGAATGTCTCCGAGTCTGATGCACGAGCTGCTGAAGACAATCCGGATGCAACAGCCCATGATGAACGTCAAGAAGAACGTGTCCCTACTCCCCCCATTCGAGAAGAAGAAGTTCATGAAGTGAACGTGTCTATGCCTGACCCTCCAGCTCAGCAAGTGGAGATTGAAAACCTTGAGGCTGCCACCACCAACACCAATGAAGCTAATGGCATTGTCATGGCTGAAGCCAATGTGGAGCCTGTCCCAAGCACCGTACCAGAAGTCAATGCTGACAATGCTCCTGAAGCTTCTATTGTGCATCTCAAAGCCACGGTTGCTACCACTGCTCCTGTTTCGCCACCAAGGCCCTATACAATCGAGCAAGCATACAACCATGGCGAGCTAATCACAGTAAGATGGCCCGTTCTGGTCCCTCCGCCTAATGTCTCTGGTCCTCAATTTGACTATCACATTGACAATAGGCCTCAGGTCCAGAAGCCAAAGCCAAGACTGCCAAGGTTTCCAGGCACTGCCACATCTGTCGGGTCTTTCAATGCAAATGGCTTCAAGAGCCACAACACATTCTTTGACAGCTCAGAGAACCCCTACACAAGGCCAATAATTTCATCAGATCGGTTCTGGAGTCATTAGCAGCGAAGCTATTACTCCTATGTTCTGTATGATCAAGGGCGCATTTTCCCTCCTATGCGCCTCGACACTGAAGCCATTACTAGACTGCCCTGCTTAGAAGAAGCACTTGACTGCTTTCGTGATGCTCGACTGCTTAGTTTTGTCACAGGTAAAGAACATTGGAATGAAGAGCTATTGCTTCAATTCTATGCTACACTCCACATTCGCGGTTATAATCGAGATACGAAGACATGGGTTCTCGAGTGGATGACAGGAAATGTTCATCATGAAGCCAAAGCTCTCGACATCATTGAGCTTACAGGCCTATCCACTCCCGGAGAACTCTATGAACCTAGTTGTCAAAATCACCGCAATGCTCTGGAAAGCATCTTCCATAAGCCTGAACCCAATATGAGTCAGATGTTGAGCATGATGAAGCCTTTTCCACATGATGCAGAATATCCAAAGGAGTTCCTTGTTGATGACCTTGAGTATCTGCCGCGCACAATATATCACATTGTCAGGCGGACTCTATGGCCTATCAAAGGACATTCATCAGCTGCAAAACTTGAAGGAGCCATGAAGACATTGGTCTTTTACATTCTCAATGGCATCAGCTTCAACGCACAAGATTTCTTCATCAGGCAACTGGCTACATCTGGATCTGACCTCTTCGGACTGAAATTCTATGCTCCATGGGTCATGCGCCTCATCAAGCGACACTCTGCTATCAACTATCAACCTTCTGCTCGCAATCATGTGATTTTTCTACCAGAGGTTGATATGTCAGTTGAAGCTATATACCCTAAACCGGCCAAGAAGCCTCTTTGTCTTCAGAATGCTAAACATGAAAGCTTCACTCAGCCTATGGAAGGAGTCCAAGCTGTTACACGTGTCTATCCGATGGCTGGAAATCTTCGTCTACCTCATCGTGCATCAACTGAAGCCACTGCGAGCACCATTGCTCAAAGGCCTCGGAAGTGCTCTCGGATCCTCAATGACCGAGAACTTCTTGTGGCCCTGCATTAGAAGCAAGATAAACATCATTTTTGGCTCAAGCGTCAGATGCAAAGCCTCTTGGTGGATGTAAATCGCATTCGCAACCTTGCCACCAAGAATGCTTTTGTCGCTCATGAAACTTGTCGGCGATCATGGAAGAGTTTGACCCTGCTCAGTGTTGAAGCGGATCTTCAAGACGACGGCTTCACTGAAAGATTCAAGTTTGACTCCACTCCTCCACGGAATGCCGTCCTATGAAGAACTCCATCTCTTGAAGACTCTAACTATTCTTCCTCCACATCAACTGTTAATGCCAATATGATCGATGATGAAGACGATGCAACTTCACCGCCTCCTACCTCTGCACACATCGACAGTGCACCAAGTTCGTCTACACCGCCAACCAACAACGACAACCCTGCTGTTTCACCTACTCATCAAGAGGACGAGTAGATTCTCTATGTCTTCAAACCTTTTTGGTCATTGCTGACAAAAGGGGGAGAAGTGTATGAGTTGATAGTCTTCAAGCTGGTTCATATGGGCGGTTGCTTTATATTTGCCTAGTTATTACAACTCTTGCTTTTGATACACTTTGTTCTTTGAGTTGTAACACTTAAACCTGATGGTCGTCTGCTACTTATTTGCGTTTCCACGTGCGATGATAACTCCCGCACTTAGATCATTCTGCAGACGTCCATTTCTCATTATGCATGTCATTTTCTTAGCCATATCATTTCATGCATGATGAATTATCTTCATAAGTTGAAGAGGATTTTGACAAGTACAACCTGCCATGTGCATTTGCATTCCAATAGTAAATATTTATATGCACATCTTCAGGGGGAGCCCTTGCCACTTATGAAGACAATACGCTATCCTTTACAATTTCACATACTTCTTTCCCGTTGAAAACTTCAACCAGTTTGTCATCAATCACCAAAAATGGGGATATTGTAAGTGCATCTAGTGCCACCCCTAGTTGGTTTTGGAGTATTGACGACAAAGTTGGTTGAGGGACTAATGCGTTTGTGAGAATTGCAGGATAACGCAGGTAGTGTCCCGCATTGATTCGGTTTACCTACCGGAGATGACCCCTAAAAATGTATGAAGACATTGAAGACAATGGTGGTGTGTGAAGATATTCACACTGAAGTCTATGACATGAGAAGACATTGAGTGAAGACTATGGAGCACCAAGACTGAGTTGTTTCGCTGTTTCCTTTTGTTCTTTGTTGAGTCATAGGAACCACCGTACTGTTAAGTGGGGTCCAAGTGAACTAAGTCAGAGTGACTGAAGTGATGCTCAACCCAAATCCTATGTCTTCGAGCGAAGACAATGTGAGAAAATCTTATCCAGAGCTGGATGAGTCAGCTTTGCTTGTAGCCCAAGTAAAGTTGCCGTGTGTGTTTGAAATCTGACCATTGGAACACGTGTCAGTTCCTTAGTGACCCAGGGTCATTTCGGACATATCAGGTCGGGTTGCCTTGTGGCTATAAATAGCCCACCCCTACACCATAAATTGGTGGCTGCTTAGAGTTAGTTTATGGCTTTTGTCGTTTTGAGAGCAACCCACCTCGAAGCCTTTGAGAGAGAAATTCTTGCGAGGACAAAGCCCAAACACCCAAAGCCAAAGAGTGTTAGGCATCACTGAAGTCCTTCTGTCTGTGTGACCTGAAGAATTATTACACTTGAGGACTGTGTATCCTCCAGCCGGTTAGGCGTCGCGTTCTGAGCATCCAAGAGTCATTGTGGATTGCCGGGTGAACGAAGTCTGTGAAGGTTCGGAAGTCTACCTTGAAGACTTACCAGAGCAATTGGGCGAGGACTAAGTGTCCTTAGCTCAAGGGGAATAAGGTGAAGACACGGTCTTCTGAGTTGAATCTCAGCCTCCCTAACCAGACGTACAGTTGTCACAGCAACTGGAACTGGTCCAACAAATCCTGTGTCTTCAACAAGTGACTGGTTCTATCTCTTCCCTCCTTTACTTTGAGTTTGTCTTCGTGAAGTCATTGCTTATCTGTCTTATCTGATTGACTTCATTGCTTGACTACTATTTTTGATTGGCTTCATACCATCTTCCATCCTGATCCTACTACCTAGCTGCTATTAGTCTTCGTACGTTAACACTATTGCATACTTGACTATGGCTTGCTTGTTGTAGTTTATCTTCCGCTGCATATCAATTAGGTCATTCCTATTGTTTGTCTTCGAAACTTCCACGTTTTGAAGACTTTGATAAAAATTGCCTATTCATCCCCCCCTCTAGTCGATAACTAGCACTTTCAATAGGCATTGTGGAAATCCACCACCTCAAATGTCAACTTCTCCTTGCGGAAATTCTTGGAATCACCAAAAACCACATCAAGAGCAATCTGCCCGAGTGACTTTGCATTCTTGCCTGGGATGACACCGTGGAACTTCATGTTGCTCTCACTGAGTTTGGACATCGGAATGCCCATCCCTTGGAGGGTCTCAGCATACAGAATTTTCAGACCACTACCACCATCCATAAGGACTTTGGTCAGTCGGGTGACCCCAATGACTGGGTCGACCACTAACGCTTGCCGCCCGGGGGTAGAAACATGCCCTGGGTGATCTGACTGGTCGAATGTAATGGGAGTCTTCGACCACTTCAAGTACATCGTAGTTGCCAGAGCAACCATATTCACTTCTCTGTTAATGACTTTCAGTCGACTTTTGCTCTCGACATCAACAAAAACCACCAAGGTAGCATTGACCTTCGGGTAACCATCATCCTTTTCCTCCTCTTCTTCTTCCTTATCAGAGTCCTTCTCACTGGGCTGACCCTCTCAGAACTGCTGAATCAGGAGTCTGCACTATCGAGTGGTATGTTTGGGCAGAATCAATTTACCTTCTTCATCCTTCTTCGTGTGAATGTGACACGACAAATCCAGGACGTCTTGCCCTGACTGATCTTTGATCTTCTTGGGTGTCCATTGCCCTTTGGGCTTTCCTTTAAACTTTCCTCCTAGCACATTCAGGATTGCGGCTTCAGCATGACCTACATCTTCAGCCTTACGCTTTTGCTTCCGACTGGTATTCCCGGCACCATGTCGGGGTCGACTACTTTCCCCTTGCCATTATGGAGTCGGTCTTATTCCCCACCATTTGCATACCGAGTGGCTATCTCCATCATTCGGCTCAGAGACATGTCTTTGGACAGACCGAACTTCAGGATAAGTTCTCTGTATCTGACGCCCTCCTTGAAGGTGCAAACTGCTTGGTGCTCTCACACATTCTCCACCACATGGTGAAGGGTTGTCCATCTCTGTATGAAATCTCTCAAAGTTTCATTTGGCTTCTGGACGCAATGCTGTAGTTCAATCAGCCAAGCAGGCTGCTTGCAAGTGCCTTCAAACGTCTTGATAAACACTCGAGCTATATCTTCCCAACATAATATGCTCCCTGGAACCAACTGATTCAACCAAGCCCTCGCTGAACCTTCAAGCATCAAGGGGAGGTGCTTCATGGCTACATCATCATTGCCTCCACCAATCTGCACTGCCACTCGGTCATCTTCTAGCCACGTGTCGGGCTTCGACTCACCAGTGAATTTGCTTACTCCTGTAGCCAATCTGAAGTTGGGCGGGTCTTAGTGCTCGGATGGCTATGCTAAAACACTCGGGCCGAGAGACAAAAGCCCTACTTTCAGTCGGACGATCTCTGCCTAGCCCTACTCTGTTTGCTCTGCCTCTGTTAACCAAACCATGTATTAGGAGTGACCTCGCATCGAACACAGGCTCTCTTGGGTCGACTGGAGCTCTTCGATCGTCACTAAATGGGGGCCTGTCGTCATATCGCCGGGGCGTGTATGAACCACAACTCGGAGGGGGTGTAGTCACTCGACAGCGGCCATCATGGTGATATCGAGGATCAAACTGCCCGTGGCCTCGACCCAGGTACTGGTCCCGATGATAACCACAATCTTCAGGCCTTAGAGGTGATCTTGGACTGTGTGCTGACTGAACTGTGTCTGCCATGACGGATAGGCTATGGATCCTATTGCATGACTAGGAAACTACTGAGTTCTGCTCACCGGCCGCTTTAAGCAATGCTCAAATCTACTACAAACCTCTACTAGCCTCGGAGCGGGATGGCTGAATGGAATTTGTGATATGGGCCGTTGCTGCAACATTTTGAATAGGAGTGTGGTATACCAGTCATCTCGAGGTACAGCCGGAAACAACTGTCGTTGACGTTGACTGGAACTTGGGATCTTCCTGCGGACGCGGTCGTTGAGTGCTTGTTGGAGATTCTCCATACACGTATGCTTGGCCAGATTGGCCATGCGTGCAGCCTCCAGAGCCTGAGCCTCGGGGGTATCCCCAACGATGTGGGTCTGAAGAGCCTCCTCGTTCCTACGCTGCAGTCCCTCCCTCTCCTCAGCAGTGAGAGCTTGGGGATAATACTCGTTGTGGTCATGCAACGGGCCGCTGTTGTCGCGACGAAATCCAGGTGGACTGTGTTGGGAGTTGACCATGAGGACCTCCACCGCGGGATCATTGATCTCACTCTTGAAAAGTGTATCCGAATGGCTAATCGGTAGATCGAACGATCCATAAAGAGATTCATCAGGCTCAATCATCGCGACTTGTGGGGTGGTCTGATGTCTACTATGCAACTTTATTCTTGTAGACTCGTGTTGGGCCTCCAAGCGCAGAGTTTTGTAGGAAAGTAGCAATTTTCCCTCAAGTGGATGACCTAAGGTTTATCAATCCGTGGGAGGTGTAGGATGAAGATAGTCTCTCAAGCAACCCTGCAATCAAATACAAGAAATCTCTTGTGTCCCCAACACACCCAATATAATGGCAAATTGTACAGGTGCACTAGTTCGGTGAAGAGATGGTGATAAAAGTGTAGTATGGATAGTAGATATGGGTTTTTGTAGTGCGAACAATAAAAACCAGCAAGGTAGTAAATAGTAAAACAGAGCACAAACAATATTTCAATGATGGAAAATGAGGCCTAGGGTGGATACTTTCACTAGTGCAATCTCTCGACAATGCTAATATAGTTGGATCATATGATTATCCCTCAAAGTGCAATAAAGAATCACTCCCGAGTTCCTATTAGCGGAGAACAAAAGACATAAATTGTTTGTAGGGTACAAAACCACCTCAAAGCTATTCTTTCCGATTAATCTATCCTAGAGTTCTTACTAAAATAACAGCAAGCCATTCTTTCCAATCGATCTAATCAAGAGTTCGTACTAAAATAACACCATGTGATGCATATCAACCAACTCTAATGTCACCTAGATACCCCAATGTCACCACGAGTACCGATGAGTTAATTATACGGTATGTATCAAAAAATTTCAGATTCATAATATTCAATCTACACAAAGAACTACAAGGAGACCCCAAAGTTTCTATCGGAGAAAAGATAATAAAAACGTGCATCAACCCCTATGCATAGATTACCCCAAAGTCACTGCGAGAATCCGCAAGTTGAGTGCCATAACATATATCAAGTGAATCAAAATAATACCCCATTGTCACCACGGGTATTCATATGCAAGACATATATCATGTGTTCTTAGATCTAAACATTCAATTCGACAAGAAAAAACTTCAAAGGGTAAAGACTCAATTCATCACAACAAGAGTAGAGAGGGGAGAAACATCATATGATCCATCTATGCTAATAAAGCCCATGATACATCACGACTGTGGCATTTCAAGATCGCGCGTGAGAGAGAGAGAGATTAAACACATAGCTACTGGTACAAACCCTTAGCCTTGAGGGTGGAATACTCCCTCCTCATCGTGGTGGCTACCAGGATGATGAAGATGGCCACCGGTGATGATCTCCCCCCCGACAGGGTGCCGGAACGGGCTCCCGATTGGTTTTCGATGGCTACAGAGGCTTGTGGCAGCGGAACTTCCGATCTAGGGTCTCCCTGAGGGTTTTTGGAATATTTTAGAATTTATAGGGCGAAGAGGGGGTGCGGGAGGCCACCGAGGTGGGCACAACACACAGGGGCGCGCCTGGGGGGCCCAGGCATGCTCTGGTGGGTTGTGCACCCCTCAGGGCACCCCCCAGGTGCTGATCTGGCCCATTAGTAGTCTTATGGTCCATAAAAAATCCACAAAAAGTTTCCCTGTGTTTGGAGAACTTTCATTTCTGCACAAAAAACAACACCACTGTAGTTCTGCTGAAAATAACGTCAGTCCGGGTTAGTTCTATGCAAATGATACCAAAACCATATAAAATTATTGTAAACATGGCATGAATGCTTCATAAATTATAGATACGTTGGAGACGTATCAACATCCCCAAGCTTAATTCCTACTCGTCCATGAGTAGGTAAATGATAAAAGAAATAATTTATGAAGTGCGAATGCTAGAAAAGTGCACAAGTTTGATCAAATCCAATTTCAATCACTTTTCCTAGAATCATAACATCAATTCTTTCTCGTAAAACTTTTCATGTTAAAGTAGCAACCAATTCACATGTCAAGGTTCAAACAATGAATTCTCTTGAAACTCAACAACCTATATTATTAGTCACTAAACAATTGCAATTCAACTTATTCAATAGAGTCTAAGTAAGAGCTCCACATACTCAACCATCATATAGTCTTCTGTGATTGCTAACACTCACCGCATACACCAGAGAAAAATGTTTCAACCGGACACACAAAAAGATAGGGGCTTATAATTTTGCCTCCCAACGTAATCACCTCAAGGGTGATGTCAACAATAATAACTCATGCTATCCATATCCAACTGGATATATGTGCCTAGATCTTTCCTCAACACATGATGCTTGACAAAATAGAAAAATAAAAAGGGATAGAAAGAAGAACTTTGACTCTTTGAATAAAACTAAATACTGAAAATTAAAAGATAGGCCCTTCGTAGAGGGAAGCAGAGGTTGCCATGCGCTTATTTGTTAGTATGCTCAACCCCTTAGTGCAAAATAACGTCACGTTATATTGTCCCTTATGATAGCAAATTTATTATGCAGTCTGTCACTTTTATTCTTTGCCATCACAAGTTCATACAACGCTGAATTTTCTCTTACACTAAATGATCTAACACTTCTAGAAGCAATTTTCATTGCCTTATTGCACTGACAACAACTTACTTAAAGGATCTCGCTCAATCCATAGGTAGGTATGGTGCACTCTCAAAACAAGATTTTGGTTTAAGGGTTTTTTGGATGCACAAGTAGTATCTCTACTTAGTGCAGAATTTTTGGCTAGCAAAGATGGGGGCAAGAACCACATGTTGAAGGATCTATGACAATATAACTTCTATGTGAATATGAACAAACATAAATCATTATGTTGTCTTCCTTGTCCAGCGTCAACAATTTTGGCATATAATATTTTGATGGGGGCTCATAATCACAAAAGATTTCCAAGATAGTGTATTTGCATGTGAAAGTTCTCTTCCCTATACTAATTATTTGTGAATTGCTTGTATGACCAATATTCTGATGGTCAACCTTCAAAAGCTTTCACTTTCTAAACCTAGTGTGAATCCACCACTAGGCATGATATGAACATGTAATTTCAGCTTCATGATATTCTATTAATTCAACAATTTACTCATAGGATAAAAGTGAAGCACAAGAATAAATGACAAGCTACTCCAAAAAGATATAAGTGATGATCAAGCGAGTAGTTAAGTAAATAGGTAGCTAATTCTGGACTCTCTTTTATTTAGAACTTTCAGATCTAAGTATTTTATTAAAACCGCAAGCAAAACAAAACAAAATGACATTCCAAGAATATCACAACTCATGTGAAGAAGCAAAAACTTAGGCTCAACCGACACTAACCGGTAATTGTTGAAGAAGAAAGGTGGGATGCCTACCGGGGCATCCCCAAGCTTAGATGCTTGAGACTTCTTGGAATATTAGCTTGGGATTCCTTGGGCATCCCCAAGCTTGAGCTTTTGCGTCTCCTTAATTCCTCTCATATCACGGTTTCCCTAAATCTCAAAAACTTCATCCACACAAAAGTCAACAAGAACTCGTGAGATAAGTTAGTATAAATCAGTGCAAAACCTTATCATTCTCTACTATAGAAAATTACTAAAATTATTATTCAACATTGCATACTAATACTCCTATCCTCAAATAGAGCCATTAAACAAGCAAAAATATGAAAACAATGCAAACATAATAGCAATCTGCCAAAACATTACAGTCTGTAAAGAATGCAACATTCATCATACTTCCCTAACTCCAAAAATTCTGAAAAAATCAGAACTCTTTAGAAAATTTATCAGAGCTTATTTTTCAAAAAGTTTCAGCATTTTATCACATTCTTACTTTTCTAGCGAATTTTTGCAACAGTGATAAACTTTCTATTTTCCAACAGCAACAAGTATACTTGCAAAATAAGCATGGCAAAGGTTATCATTGCCACTTTTATTGAAATAAAATATGCAAAACATTATTATAAATAACATCAAGCAAAACCTAACAAAATAAATGACGCTCCAAGCAAAACACATATCATGTGACGAATGAAAACATAGCTCCAAGTGAGGTTACCGATAATGTTGGAGACGAAAGAGGGGATGCCTTCTGGGGCATCCCCAAGCTTAGTTGCTTGGATCTTACTTGAATATTACCTTGGGGGTGCCTTGGGCATCCCCAAGATTAGGGTATTGTCACTCCTTATTCTCCTCATATCGACATCTCACCCAAAACTTGAAAACTTCAATCACACAAAACTTAACGGAACCTTGTGAGATAGGTTGGTATGATAAAGAGCAAACCATTTCACTTTTAGTACAGTCAAAGACAAGATTCATAATTATTTTCACACAATTCCTACTATATCATATCATTTCTACAATTTATATTGAGCAATATAAACTATAGAAACTAGGAAACAAGCAAACTATGCATTGAAAACAGAATCTGTCAAAAACAGAACAGTCTGTAGTAATCTGTACTCAAACCATACTTCTGCTAGTCCAAAAATTATGAAAAACTTATGCCCACGTGAGAAATTTGTATATTAATCTTCTGCAAAATGAATCAACTCAAAATCACTCTTGTATTGAAAATGAGAGTTATTTTCATGAGTGCAAACATTTCTGTTTTTCAACAAGATCAAATCAACTATCACCCAACATGACCCCAAAGGCTTTACTTGGCACTTTATTGAAACAAAAACAATAAAACATGATTAATACAGTAGCATAATCATGTGAACACACAAAAACAGTAGATAAAAGTGTTGGGTTGTCTCCCAACAAGCTTTTCTTTAATGCCTTTTAGCTAGGCATGATGATTTCAATTATGCTCACATAAAAGATAAGAATTGAAACATGAAAAAAAAGCATCATGAATCACATGGCAAGCACATTTAATCCTAACCCACTTCCTATGCATAGGGATTTTGTGAGCAAATAATTCATGGGAACAAGAATCAACTAGCATAGGAAGGCAAAACATGCATAACTTCAAAAAATTTCAACACATATAGAGGAAACTTGATATTATTGAGATATGTAAAAGCATATGTTCCTCTCTCATAATAATTTTAAGTAGCATCATGAAGAAATTCAACAATATAACCATCACATAAAGCATTCTTTTCATGACACATAAGCATAGCAATTTTGTTACTCTCCACATAAGCAAATTTATTCTCATGAATAGTAGAGGGAGCAAACTCAACAAAATAACTATGTTCATGATGACAAGTTTCATGGGTATAATTATTCAATATAGCATACATGTCAGAAGGATAATCATCATAGATAGCGACCTTATTCTCATAGTCTATTGAAGTCTCATCCAAAATGGTGGATTCATCATTAAATAAAGTCATGACCTCTCCGAATCCACTTTCATCATTATAATCATCATAAATAGGAGGCATGCAATCATTATAAAAAATTTGCACATCAAATCTTGGGGGACTAGAAACATCATATTCATCAAACATAGCATCCCCAAGCTTGTGGCTTTGCATAATCATGGATATTCAAAGAGTTCATGCCAACAACATTGCAATCATGCTCATCATTCAAAGATTATATGCCAAACATTTTATAGCATTCTTCTTCTAACAATTGAGCACAACTTTCCGATCCATCATTTTCAAGAAAATATTATAAAGATGATCAATAATATGATGCAACCTTAATTCAAATTTTTATGTAGTTTTCTTTTATAAACCAAACTAGTGATAAAACAAGAAACTAAAAGATTCGGTTGCAAGATCTAAAGCTATACCTTCATGCACTCACCTCCCCGGCAACGGTGCCATAAAAGAGCTTGATGTCTACTAGGCAACTTTATTCTTGTAGAATCGTGTTGGGCCTCCAAGCGCAGAGTTTTGTAGGACAATAGCAATTTTTGCTCAAGTGGATGACCTAAGGTTTATCAATCCGTGGGAGGTGTAGGATGAAGATATATAGTCTCTCTCAAGCAACCCAACAATCAAATACAAGAAAATCTCTTGTGTCCCCAACACACCCAATACAATGGCAAATTGTATAGGTGCACTAGTTTGGCGAAGAGATGGTGATAGAAGTGTAGTATGGGTAGTAGATACGAGTTTTTGTAGTGCGAACAATAAAAACCAGCAAGGTAGTAAATAGTAAAACGGAGCACAAATGGTATTGCAATGATGGAAAATGAGGCCTAGGGTGCATACTTTCACTAGTGCAGTCTCTCAACAATGCTAACATAGTTGGATCATATGATTATCCCTCAAAGTGCAATAAAGAATCACTCATGAGTTCCTATTAGCGGAGAACAAAAGATAGTAATTGTTTTTAGGGTACGAAACCACCTCAAAGTTATTCTATCCGATCAATCTATCGTAGAATTCATACTTAAATAACAACAAGCTATTCTTTCCGATCGATCTAATCAAGAGTTCATACTAGAATAACACCATGTGATGCATATCAACCAACTCTAATGTCTCGTAGATACCCCAATGTCACCGTGAGTACCCATGAGTTAATTATACGATATGTATCAAACAAGTTCAGATTCATAATACTCAATCCACACAAAGAACTACAAGGAAACCCCAAAGCTTCTATCGAAGAAAAGATAATAAAAACATGCATCAACCCCTATGCATAGATTACCCCAAAGTCACCGCGGGAATCCGCAAGTTGAGTGCCATAACATATATCAAGTGAATCAAAATAATACCCCATTGTCACCACGGGTATTCATATGCAAGACATATATCATGTGTTCTCAGATCTGAACATTCAATCCGACAAGACAAAACTTCAAAGGGTAAAGACTCAATTAATCACAACAATAGTAGAGAGGGGAGAAACATCATATGATCCATCTATGCTAAGAAAGCCCATGATACATCAAGATTGTGACATCTCAAGATCGTGCGCGAGAGTGGGATTAAACACATATCTACTGGTACAAACCCTCAGTCCCGAGGGTGGACTACTCCCTCCTCATCGTGGTGGCCGATGAGGATGATGAAGATTGGTTTTCGGTGGCTACAGAGGCTTGCGGCAGCGGAACATCCAATCTAGGGTCTCCCTGAGGGTTTCTGGAATATTTTAGAATTTATAGGGAAAAGAGGGGGTGCAGGAGGCCACCGAGGTGGGCACAACCCACCAGGGAGCGCTTGGAGGCCCAGGCGCGCGTTGGTGGGTTGTGCCCCCCCGGGGGAACCCCCCAGGTGGTGCTCTGGCCCATTGGTAGTCTTCTTGTCCATAAAATCCAGAAAAAGTTTCGCGGTGTTTGGCAAACTTTCATTGCTGCACAAAAAACAACACCATGATAGTTCTGCTAAAAATAGCGTTAGTCTTGGTTAGTTCTATGCAAATCATACCAAAACCATATAAAATTATTGTAAACATGGCATGAATACTTCATGAATTATAGATACGTTGGAGACATATCATGGTCAACTGATAAGCCACCGCATGCATTACCCACCGCTGGAGTCGCGAGCGACCGGATCGCTTGCAGCATCGAGTAGCAGGGAGTGCGGGAGCCGACTGATACTGAGTTGACGACTGCCGTAGAAGGATGCCGCAGGCACTCGCGTAGAAGTGCGCCTCCCTACGGATGGGGAGAGCCTCGGCATCGAGGGGGGCATTGTGACGCCCCCGATTCAATCGTACACTAATCATGCACGTAAATGTGTACAATCAAGATCAGGGACTCATGGGAAGATATCACAACACAACTCTAAAAGTAAAATAAGTCATACAAGCATCATATTACAAGCAAGGGGCCTCGAGGGCTCGAATACAAGTGCTCGAACATAAACGAGTCAGCAGAAGCAACAATATCTGAGTATAGACATAAGTTAAACAAGTTGCCATAAGATGGCTAGCACAAACTAGGATACATATCGAAAAAGGCGTAGGCCTCCTGCCTGGGATCCTCCTAAACTACTCCTGGTCATCGTCAGTGGCCTGCACGTAGTAGTAGGCACCTCCAGTGTAGTAGGAGTCATCGTTGACGATGGCGTCTGGCTCTTGGGCTCCAACATCTGAGAAGAAGAGGAAAAACGGGGGAAAAGAGGGAGCAAAGCAACAGGGGAGTACTCATCCAAAGTACTCGCAAGCAATTATCTACACTACATATGCATGGGTATATGTGTAAAGAGGCAATATCGGTGGACTGAACTACAGAATGCCAGAAGAGGAGGGGGATATCTAGTCCTATCGAAGACTACGCTTCTGGCCGCCTCCATCTTGCAGCATGTAGAAGAGAGTAGATTGAAGTCCTCCAAGTAGTATCGCGTAGCATCATCCTACCCGGCGATCCTCCCCTCGTCGCCCTGTGGGAAAGCGATCACCAGGTTGTCTATGGAACTTGTCTGGGTGTGTTTTATTAAGTATCCGGTTCAAGTTGTAATAAGGTCAAGGTACAACTCTGGGTCGTCCTTTTATCGAAGGACACGGCTATTCGAATAGATAAACTTCCCTGCAGGGGTGCACCACATAACCCAACACGCTCGATCCCTCTAGCCGGACACACTTTCCTAGGTCATGCCCAACCTCAGAAGATCAACACATCGCCGCCCTACCTAGGCCTAATAGAGAGGTCAGCACGCCCGTCTAAATCCTAAGCACGCAGGGGTCTGGGCCCATCGCCCATTGCACACCTTCATGTTCCGTGGGTGGCCGGAAGCATACCAAGCCTTCCTAATATAAGAGCAGGCGTTCTAGTCCAATCCGACGCGCGCCGCTCAGTCGCTGACGTCTAGAAGGCTTCGGCTGACACCACGACGTCGAGTGCCCATAACTGTTCACGCGTAGTTGGTTAGTCCGTATAGGCCAGTGGCCAGACTCAGATCAAATACCAAGATCTCGTTAAGCGTGTTATTTTGAAGTAACCGCGGATGCCAACCAGGGCCATGCCCACTTCTCGCCTAGGTGGTCTCAACCTTCCCTATTGCTCCGCCACAAAGATCCACTCGCGGGTACTCTACAAGCCGACCCGACTTTAGTCACCATCTGTATAATATTTATGTATGTATAGTATATACCCGTGATCACCTCCTGAGTGATCACGACCCGATAGTATAGCAAGGCAGACGGACAAGAATGTAGGGTCAGAGATGATAAACTAGCATCCTATACTAAGCGTTTAGGATTACATGTAAGGTATCAACAGATGTAGCAACAATGACAGGCTATGCAACAGAATAGGATTAGCCGAACAGTAACATGCTACACTACTCTAATGCAAGCAGTAGAGGGAAGAATAGGCGATATCTAGTGATCAG
>NC_041385.1:168862395-168916731 GCF_002162155.2 Triticum dicoccoides
GCAAGAAGGAGGGGTCGTCAACTCCATAGTCAAACTGGGCAGCAGCAACATCGGTCTCGTGGTCTACAGGAGAGAAGAGGGGGAAGAAAAAATAAATACAATGCAAACGTAAGCATGACAATGCATGACATATCAATGAGCGGTGCTAGGTGTGCCCCAATCGCGGCAGTAGGTGGTACCGGCGAAGGGGGAAAATATGCAGGAAAGTATCCCTGGTGTTTCGTGTTTTCGGACAGATGAACCAGAGGGGGAAAGTTGCATGTTCGCTAGGCTAGGGATGTGTGGAAGACGAACAGGCTGCGTATTCGGATCCGTCTCATCATTTTTGAGCAACTTTCATGTAGAAAACATTTTCATTTGAGCTATGGTTTATTTTCTATGCTTTTCTAAAGTTTTAATCATTTTCTGAATTTATCTAAATTAACAGAAATGGAATTATGACATCAGCATTGCGCGGCGATGACATCAGCAGCCAACACACTAGTTCACTGGTCAAAATGACCAGTGGGGCCCACTCGTCATAGACAGTGGGGCTAATCAAAGGTTTATTTTAATTAGTCAAAGTTAATTAACAGTAGGCCCCCACATGTCAGTGACTGTTTAGGTTAACTAATTAATCTTATTTATAAAAATGTTTTAATTAGTTTAATTACGCGGTGAGGCCCGCATGTCAGTGCCACTAGGCTTCCCAGTCAGCATGTTGACTGGGTCAACCCAGTCAACGGGGCCCCATGGCCCACTTGGCATTGACCCAAGGGTGGGGCCTGCCCAGGCCAGGTCGGCGCTGGCGTCGGAGTTGCCCCAGCGAGCCAAAATGCGGCAAAGGGCACCGACGAGCCTCGGTGTCGGTGTCAAAACCGGCGGATCTTGGGTAGGGGGTCCCGAACTGTGCGTCTAGGCGGATGGTAACAGGAGACAGGGGACACGATGTTTTTACCCAGGTTCGGGCCCTCTCGATGGAGGTAAAACCCTACTCCTGCTTGATTAATATTGATGATATGGGTAGTACAAGAGTTGATCAACCACGAGATCAGAGAGGCTAAACCCTAGAAGCTAGCCTATGGTATGATTTTTGTCCGTCCTACGGACTAAAACTCTCCGGTTTATATAGACACCGGAGAGGGCTAGGGTTACATAGAGTCGGTTACAATGGGAGGAGATCTTCATATCGTATCGCCAAGCTTGCCTTCCACGCCAAGGAAAGTCCTATCCGGACACGGGACAAAGTCTTCAATCTTGTATCTTCATAGTCTGGGAGTCCGGCCAAAGGTCATAGTCCGGCCATCCGGACACATCCTAATCCAGGACTCCCTCAGTAGCCCCTGAACCAGGCTTCAATGACGACGAGTCCGGCGCGCAAATTTGTCTTCGGCATTGCAAGGCGGGTTCCTCCTCCGAATACTTCATAGAAGATGTTGAACACAAGGATAGTGTCCGGCTCTGCAAAATAAGTTCCACATACCACCGTAGAGAGAATAATATCTGCACAAATCTAATCTGCTGACGTATTCCGTAGCGTGACGTCATGCCACAGCTAAGCCTTCATTCGAATCGTTTTACTATCCCACCTCAGCGTGTTTAGCGAGGCGGTTTCCTTGGCACGTCTTGTCAAAGCAGAGATTATGTCCCCTTATTTCGGCATTCTCATCAATACGGACGTGGGTAACCCAACCGTGCCATTGGTATGGCTTCATAATTGAAAGTGAGTCCCAAACGGTCACGGGGAGGGCTCTTGGTATTCAACCCCTATATAAAGGGACCAAGGCCCGACTCCTTTCTCTCAATCCAATCAAATCCGCCTCTTGCCTCGAGTTCCAACACCCAAAGCTTCAGATTCAAGCGCTTCGGACCTTCGATGATGTCCGGCTCTGACCTCCAAGGCCGGTGGATGCCTTCCTCCGTTACGGAAGAAGACATGCGAAAGCTGAGAGATGCCAGGTATCTGACCAGTGAAATTTCGCATAGGCTTCCTGCTCAAGGGCAGGCCATTCCCACTCCCCAGCCCGGTGAGAGTGTGGTGTTCACATCTCACTTCCTTCGGGGGCTAGGTTTCCAGATTGATCCCTTTGTGAGGGGGCTCATGTTTTATTACGGGCTAGAATTTCACGACTTAGCTTCGGAGTCCATCCTCCAAATCTCATCGTTCATCATCGTGTGCGAGGCCTTCCTCCATATTACCCCTCACTTCGGGCTGTGGCTCAAAACCTTCAAGATAGAACCGAGGATGATCGAGGGGCAGCACACAGAGTGCGGAGGGACCATTATAAGCAAGATTGCCGACACTCCATGGCCTGAGGGCTCTTTTCAAGAGGAGTTCGGCTTATGGCAACGAGAGTGGTTCTACATCACAGCTCCCAGGGGCACCACGTCGGTGGCGCCACCTGCTTTTCGCTCGGGTCCCCCACCACGACTAGCATCATGGGTCAATAAAGGGCTTAACTGGGGGCCGCCAAAGGACGTGCCCTTGCTGCAGGGCCGCGTTCGAGATCTCCTAGAGGGAGATATCAATTTGGCCGTAGTGGCGCAGGTTATGCTGATTCGCCGCATACTGCCCTGCAAACGTCGCCCCCTCCGCCTGTGGGAATTTAATCCGGAAGGGCCACAAGCTCTCCAACACTTTATGGGCACAACGCCCGTGGAGATGTACAAATTGTTCTTCGGATCACAAGCAAGGTGTCCGGACTGGTCCGAGGACACAAGTCTGAGCTCCAATCGCCCGGATACTCAAGTAAGTAGCCCCGTACCCGGACACGCCATCCGTACATTTATCATAAAACTGCCTTTAAAAGAGCTATGCTTTAAACAGGAGTGGATAGCGGAAGCAAAGATTATCAGGTGTCCGGCCCCCCTCCCGGAGACCACGCCGGATCTCGTGTTGACCAGGATGCGGGAGATTGCGCCTTTTGAAGAAGGCGAAGAGGGGAACAAATAAGCTACCGCCTCCGAGAAGGAGGCTGTCAGGAAGGGAGGAGTCAAGAACTCCTCTATCTAGGGAAAGAATAGGAACGCCTCTGAAGACCCGGAGGCGATGGCCTCAAAGCGGGGGAAGAAATCTTCGTCAAAGGGTCCGGCGCCGAGAGTGCTCCGGCCGCATTGCGCCCCCAAGGGGATCAGCTCTCCAACGAGTCATAAGTAAAGAGGGGGGTTTAAAATGAGTGATATCCCTATTTTATTTCTGAGGAACATAACCAAAACTTTACCTTGTAGTTCGGATCTCAACCCTTCTCAGGAGAGCTCATCTTCAGGGGATCTCCTTCTGGAGATGATGGAGAGCGAAACGCCTCCCCCAGCTATACCGTCTTGCGAGGCTGGCAACCCCGAGGTGTTGTCTCGGAGGATGTCTCCAAATCCGGACCTTGAAAAAGGTCGTTGGACTAGTCCGGCACCTTTTGGTGCACGGTCGGAGGGGCTGAAGGATCTGCTCGGGCGAGCGTCTATCTCAGAGGAACACCGTGTGTTGATGAACACGGTGATTAGAAGGATTTCATCCGCGGAAAGCGGATTGTACGAGGCCGCCAGGAGTTTACTGACAGGTTTTGAGGTACGCAAAAAGATGTACCTTTTGAAAGAGCCGCTTATATGAAATGCGCCCTGTATAAATAGTAGCCCCTGAGACTCTCTGTGTTGTCAAAAATGACAGCGCACAGAGGATCATAATTCCAGGTATAATATGTCGCCTTTCCTATGTAGGTGGCGAGGTGTTCGGTGGCTAGCCGGACTGATGAATTTGCCGAGATAAAGCGGCAACTTGGCATAGCAGATGCCAACATCGCGCTTGTAAATGAGCGGCTAGACGAGGCACAAGGTGTGTAATGTCTCCAAAGACATCTGATAAGAGGAGCTTGATGCTCGTGCCTTATAACATATGTGCTTAATGCAGATGGTGCCGCTGCCGTGGAGAACCTTCAGGCGGAACTTGCCCGAGCCAAGGAGCAAGCGAGGAAGAGCGATGCGGCTGCCGTTAAAGCGTCTGAAGAGCTAAAAGCCGAACAGGCTGCTCACTACCAGAGCAAGAAAGAAATGGCCGAGATGGCTGTAAAATTGAAGGATGCTGCCGACCGTTGTAAGCTTCGTGAAAAAGAAGATAGGGTGGCACAGAAGGACCTAGAAAAGGTCACTATCGAGGCCAAGGACACTCGCTCTGCAATGAGAGCTATGAAGGAGGAGCTACGTCAGGCCGAAGATATCGCAGTTGGAAAGCCCTATATGCAGCGGATGAAGTTTGGGGATCCTAAGTATGTTCCATTGGACCAGAAGTGGAGTGCGGCAAACACTTATCTGGATTTGGCGGCGAGTGCCGCGGACGCGACCGACCACTTCCGGGGTCTGGATGACCATAAATTGGAAGAACTGTTTTGGTCGCAGTTCCATAATCCAGAGCGCCCACTTTCGGTGTCCGACCGTTTGGCCGCTTGGGCCGAGCTGAACAGGTTGTCCGGTCTCGCTATGAGGTACGTCGCAAGTCGTCTGTGGCCGGAAGAGCCAGAGCAGAAGAGTTATTTTAGCTTGGTGCAGCAGTTCCTTAGTTTGGTGCCGCATGTTGATGCGATGAAGAGGTCAGCGTGCATAGAGGGTGCACAGATGGCTCTTGCTCGTGTCAAGACATACTTGGCGGATATGAAGGCCAGTGTTGTTGCATCCCGGGATTCGGACAAAAGCCGAGTACCTGCCAAGCACTATTTTGAGGAAGTTCTTCAGGGCGCTCGTTGAATAGAGACGCAGTGCTTGAAGGATGTTGTGTGCAAATAACATGTGCTATTGTAAAACAATATTTTGATGGGATGTAAAAGCTTTTTATACTTGTGCTTTCAAGAATTAGAATGCCTCCTGTGCGGCCGTTAACGTATATGTGTATATAACCTGAAAGATGGCAGTCGTTGGCTTCAGCCCCCATGCATGTAATGCGGGGGTGTTCGCAGAAGGTGCCTTTTCACACTTGATCCAACGTCTTGGTCCTATAAAGAAGGTGATAGCGCAGCAAACTAGGCAACCGGACTATAATGCTTTATCATTTTCACTTAGCCATAGGAGTTTGACAGTGGGGCTACTGAATAGCCCCTAGGGGCACCGTGCTTGCCCGAATTCGGGGTGCGTGTGTGCCTGACCTGGAAACGGCCCTTCGTTAATGCGGAGGAATCCTAAAGATTCTAGCAAGTCATCGAGTGGTTGACCAGTCTCTCGCTATATCATGATAGTTAGTTTTTGGCTTTGTCTACTGAGGTGCTCGCCTGGCTGAACCGGGGCACAATCGCAGTAGTTCTCCTAGTGCCACCTTAGCCGATAGAGCGGAACGTAAGGCAGCAAAACACAGGAGCCAGGCAAACCCAACATTTGACCAAAGACATGATTCGGAGCTGATGCATATAAGGCCAAACTCGCGACGCCGAACACTCCCTAAGGTATTCGGTCTTTATGAAGACGGGCCGAACAAAAGCCCTTGGTACAAAAGCCCCTGGTGTCTAGGTACGTGCAAAATTCTGGCGTGGCCACATGCCAGGACGCCAGCCTCCTCCTTGGTTATAGCAAAAACCGGGGGATGTTATCAACAAGAGACAGTAAAAAAGGTTTATGCAGGGTCTTAATCTAAAAAGAATCCTTGAAACGGGTCCCTACTGCATGTCTGCGCCTGTGTCTCCGTTGTGCCATATCCTGGACGGGTGTAGCATGGTGTTCGTCTGCAAAAGGGAGGAACTTAGTGGAAAACAATCGTGCGAGAAATCAATGTTAAAATAAACAAAGTATAATATAGAAAATGGGGAGAATTGAGCTTTATTGTCTCCTGGTGTAAACGCGCGGAGCCCCTTGTACAGGGTTATGTGGCTATTAAGCCTTTGTATGTTTGCGCCGAACTCGTCGAGCCATGTCCGGGGTCTTTAACGACCTGTTTAGGTGCTCTAACTAGTAAAGCTGGGTTAGTGCGCGGCTGTCAAGGCAGCCGCACCATCGTCCGCGCTCGGGTGACACTTGATGTTTCCCATTAATGAGATGATGCCTCGTGGACCGGGCATTTTGAGTGTAAGGGATGCATAATGCGGTATTGCGTTAAAGCGGGCGAAAGCTTCGCGTCCTAGTAGTGCTTCATAGCGACTTATGAATGGGGCGATGTGGAAGGTTAGCTTTTCGCTTCGGAAGTGGTCGGGGGAGCCGAACACAACTTCTAACGAGAGGGAACCCGTGCAATGGGTATCTGGGACTGGCGTGACCCCTTGAAAGGAAATGTTGCCATGGTGAATTATTGCTGGGTTTAACCCCATTTTGCGGATTGTGTCCTGATATAGCAGGTTTAGGTCACTGCCGCCGTCCATTAGGACTTGTGTAAAGTGGAGTCCGTTAATTATCTGATCTAAGACCAAGGCAGTCCAGCCTGCGTTCCGGATACCTCTAGAGTAATCCTGATGGTCGAAGGTGATTGGTTGTAACAACCAGTGGCGGGACTCCTCTGGGACAGGCCGTATGGCGCGTATCTCCGAAGGCGCCACTCTTCTTTTCCCTTTTGTCCCATGAAGTGAATTTACTGTTTTGACTTCTTGTGGGAACTTCTTTTGTTCTCCGGTGTTCTGCTTGTGGGGTTCGTCGTCGTCCTCGCTTGGTATGTCGAGCCCCTTGTGTTCGGCGTTGAGTTTGCCGGATTGCTTGAAGACCCAACAATCTCGGTGGGTGTGGTTTGCAGGCCTCCCGGGAGTACTGTGGATTTGGCATACTTTGTCCAAGATTTTGTTGAGGTTAGATAGCTCGTCCCTATTATCCTTGGGGGGTGGCCTTTTCTGATTCTGCCGAGAGCTTTTGAATCCGGCGTTGACTGCCGTGCTCTTCGGGCTGTTATCCTTGATCCGACGCCGTTCCTTGTTATGGTGTGGTTTCCCGTTTCCATCTCTGACTTCAGATGTACTTGGGTCACTGGTGCTGCTTCTTGCCAACCAGCTATCCTCTCCTGCGCAAAAGCGGGTCATTAAGCTTATTAATGCGGCCATTTTTCTTGGCTTTTCTTGGCCGAGGTGTCTGGCGAGCCATTCATCTCGAACGATATGCTTGAAAGCTGCTAGGGCTTCGGCATCCGGACAGTCGACTATTTGATTCTTTTTAGTAAGAAATCTGTTCCAGAGTTTCTGGGCTGACTCTCCGGGTTGTTGAGTTATATGACTTAGATCGTCTGCATCCGGAGGTCGGACATAGGTCCCTTGGAAATTTGCCCGAAAACCATCCTCGAGCTCCTCCCAACTTCCGATGGTGTTTTCGGGAAGGCTTTTAAGCCAGTGCCGGGCTGGCCCTTTGAGCTTGAGGGGTAGGTATTTTATGGCGTGGAGGTCATCTCCTCTAGCCATGTTTATGTGGAGGATATAATCCTCAATCCAGACTCCAGGGTCTGTTGTTCCATCATATGCCTCTATGCTTATGGGCTTGAATCCCGCTAGAAATTCATGATCCAGCACCTCATCGGTGAAACATAGGGGATGCGCGGCGCCCCTGTATTTCGGTGTGCCGTGATGTTCGGATATGTGTTGCGTTGCATTGCTTAATAGAGCCTGCTTTCTTGGCCCATAGATAGATCTAGGTGGGCCATCTTTTTAATTTGAATCCTTGTGCGGATCGCGTGCTGGATTGAATGCGGCGGCCTTTGCCGCTCGATGTTGGCCATGGGGTCGTCTATCTGACCTGGTGGCTTCCTTGTTTTTTGACCGTGGGGGCTCTAAGGCCTCCTCATCGAATTCTGGTAGTAATCTTCGCTTCGGATAGCTCTTTGTCTGGTGACTATCGCCGTACTTGTGTGAGGTGTTGAGTACTCTGTCCCATCTGATTCTGAGTGCTTCTTCCGCTGTTCTGAGCTTCCGCTTCTGCTTTTTCAAGCTACGTGCCGTGGCGACGAGCCTTTGGTGGAGGTTATTCTTCTCCAGCAATTTGTCCGGCGTGAGGTCGTCCGGACTATTATCTTCGCCGGGGATGGGATGCTTGGTTTGTTCATCCAAGTTGCCCTGTTCGGACGGTTTCTCGATGGTATGTTCGTCGTCTGCCGGTTCATCCTGCTCTATGGCTGGATCTCTGTCGAGGTGGGGTTTGGCGCGGTGTTTCCGCCGCCGCTTTGATTGCTTTTCGAGGGAATGATCCCTCATTGCGCCCTTTTGATCCTCGCCTTGTTTCTTTTAGGTGTGTCCACCATGTATACATCGTGAGGTGAGGTGGTTGTCCAGTGCCCTATAGGTGCGGGTTCTTGGTCATCTCCTTCATCAGCGTCCATACCATCGATGTCTTCGGAGTCGAAGTCGAGCATGTCAGTTAAATCATCGACAGTGGCTACGAAGTTGGTGGTGGGTGGGTTTCGAATTTCTTCGTCGTCCGCATCCCAACCTTGCTGACCATAGTCCGGCCAGGGCTCCCCTGATAAAGAGAGAGACTTTAGTGAATTCAGGATGTCGCCAAAGGGGGAGTGCTGAAAGATGTCCGCAGCGGTGAACTCCATGATCGGAACCCAATTGGGTTTGATCGGAAGGGGTGCGGAAGATTCGGAGTTCGGAAAAGAGTCTGACACCTTGGAGTCACAAGCTTCATAAAGGACAAGGCTGGCATTCGGCTCGATCGCCGTAGAGATTGCAGCCCCCGAGGCGGCATCCAACCGTCCGTCCCCGATTGACGCGGTCGGCTCCGAGCTAAGGGTCGGAGCGGACACCTGAGCGGTGCTTTGGGCATTGTCCGGCGGCAGAGCTAGATCATGCCCATCATGACAGTGCGGCGTGCTCGGCCATGGCTCGAATCCGTCGAAGATCGAGTCCCCGCGGATGTCGGCTGTGTAATTTAAGCTTCCAAACCTGACCTAATGGCCAGGGGCGTAGCTTTCAATCTGCTACAGATGGCCAAACGAGTTGGCCCGCAGTGCGAAGCCGCCGAATACGAAGATCTGTCCGGGGAGAAAGGTCTCACCCTGGACCACGTCGTGATTGATGATCGAAGAAGCCATCGGGCCTAAAGGCGACGACACAGAGGAACTCTCAATGAAAGCACCAATGTCGGTGTCAAAACCGACGGATCTCGGGTAGGGGGTCCCGAACTGTGCGTCTAGGCGGATGGTAACAGGAGACAATGGACATGATGTTTTTACCCAGGTTCGGGCCCTCTCGATGGAGGTAAAACCCTACTCCTGCTTGATTAATATTGATGATATGGGTTGTACAATAGTGGATCTACCACGAGATCAGAGAGGCTAAACCCTAGAAGCTAGCCTATGGTATGATTGTTGTTCGTCCTACGGACTAAATCTCTCCAGTTTATATAGACACCGGAGAGGGCTAGGGTTACACAGAGTCGGTTACAATGGGAGGAGATCTTCATATCGTATCGCCAAGCTTGCCTTCCACGCCAAGGAAAGTCCTATCTGTACATGGGACGAAGTCTTCAATCTTGTATCTTCATAGTCCGGGAGTCCGGCCAAAGGTCATAGTCCGTCCATCCGGACACCCCCTAATCCAGGACTCCCTCATTCGGGATTTCACCATGGTGGCAAAAACGGGCGCGGCCAGGCTATCTAGAATGGCCTCTTCATGTTGCGTCTGATGGAGGGGTGCACGAGGCGGGGGTGGCCGGAATGGTCGCCGGCGACGATGTCGGGCGGATGCCGAGGGTCGGTGAGTTCGAAGGCGAGACTATGGGACACGGTTCGTCGCGGGGCTGGGTGCGTTCGAACACTGAGACGAAGCCGCGTAGAACGGTAGTGATACTGTGGCCGGAGATACCGTGTAGCGACGACGGCGAGCAGCACGGCGGACGCCGACGTTCGTCCGTGAGAGGGAACTGCTATGTGGTGCATTGGCAAGTACGCAAAATGGCCAGGAAGCCCTTGCGTGCGCGTGAGAGTTAAAGGAGCATGATCCCGGGACCAAATGGTCAAAGGACGGCTACCAGCAACGAGCGCGTGCCGCGACGCGCTCGGGCAAGTTGGGGGCGGCGCGTTCAACTTGCGAACGACGTCGAGAAAGAGAGGGGAGGAAGCAGGGGCTCATCGAGCGGCACACATGGTGGCCCTTGGGGGTTTAGTAGCAGCAGAGGGAGTCACTGGAGTTGGGGATGAGCGGCGGCGATCGGAGATGTGGAAGAAGGGAACTAGTGCAGCAATGCCTCCGAGCTCCAGGTGCGGCCATCGGTCGACGAGGAAAACGATGGTGGAGACGACGGACACGTTGGCGAGGCGAGGCGATGGCTGTGGCCCTGCATTTTACGGTGGCGAGTCCATGGCGGCGCTCGGATGCGGTGGGGAAGGAGGATGCGACGAGGTGGATCTGAGGGGAGGGGAGGCGCAGGGGCCGAGAGGGGCTGCGGGGGTGAGTGGGAAAAGGAACCGAGGAGGCGGGGGCGTGGCAGCCTTATCCCCTCCCGGTGTCGGTGCCAGTGAGGTGGTCGGGCGGGAACGCACCCTATCCCGGCCCTGGTCGGGGGAACAGGGAAAGGAGACGGGAGGGGGTGTCGGTGTCAAAACCGGTGAATCTCAGGCAGGGGGTCCCGAACTGTGCGTCTAAGGCTAATGGTAACAGGAGGCGGGGGACATGATGTTTACCCAGGTTCGGGCCCTCTCTATGGAGGTAATACCCTACTTCCTGCTTGATTGATCTTGATGATATGAGTATTACAAGAGTTGATCTACGACGACATCGTAGATGCTAACCCTAGAAGCTAGCCTATGATTATGATTGTTCTTCTCCTACGGACTAAGACCTCCAGTTTATATAGACACCGGAGGGGGTCAGGGTTACATCAGGTCGGTTACAGAGAAGGGAATCTACATATCCGAATTGCCAAGCTTGCCCTCCACGCAAAGGAGAGTCCCATTCGGACACGGGACGAATCTTCTATCTTGTATCTTCATAGTCCAACAGTCCAGCTAGAGTATATAGTCCGGTTGTCCGAGGACCCCTTAATCCAGGACTCCCTTAGTAGCCCCAAAACCAGGCTTCAATAATGATGAGTCTAGTGTGCAGATTGTCTTCGGCATTGCAAGGCGGATTCCTTCTCCGAATTCTCCAAAGTACCTGTTGTAAAGAGCAGTGCCCGGCCTCCCATTTAATGTTGCACTCATCGGCTTCTGTACTTTGGCAATACCAGCTTCCATGTGTCGAGCGAATGCGAGAAGTCGGGGCATTTTTACACTTTCCACCCTAACCATGTAAATAAATCATCTAGTAAAGAGACGGGGACCTTTAGACCCAAATCACACCATCTCCCCCGAGCGAGGAATCATTAGAGCGCGCCCGAAAAAACCACCCCAACATGGCCGGCCACCGCAGCTCTTCCTCCTACCCCTCTAGCGCCAAGCCAGGTGATTGGGAGAAGTGCACCATATCCCACGATCAATTGGTGAAGTGGCAAACCTAGGGGTTTGTCCCACCTGCATATCTAGTCCCCGTCCGAGCCGGATTAGCTACTTTTGACGACGGGGAGCAAGCGGAGAGTTTTCCCAACCCATCCAGGGGGAGCGAGTATGCCTTGTCCCTAATCTGCTAAGGGGCATCGGATTCCCAATCCATCCGTTCCTCTTCGGGCTCCTGGAGTACTATGGCCTCCAGCTACAAAATTTCACCCCAGCCTCCATCCTGCACATCGCAGGTTACGTCACCCTTTGCGAGTTATTTCTGGGTTGCGAAGCTCATTTCGAGCTATGGAAGAGGTTGTTCTGCCTCGTCCCTCGTAATCAAGAGGGATCGATATTCCAAGTGGGCGGAGCTGAGATATGGCGCATCGCCGGGACTGATACCAATCCGGCACACCGAAGAACACAACCGAAGACTGGCCTTCCGAGTGGTTTTATGTAGAGGACGTCTCCATTCATGACCCAATCCGAATGGGTCTTCCTGAGTTCAAAAAATGCTCCATTGAAGAAGCACCATAGCTGGTACCCTCGAATACCCAAGGAGGAAGATAGAAGAGAGGTCCTTCAACTGATGGGCAAGATAAAAATGCTTGCCCGGTCCGGATTAACAATAATCGAGGTTATGTCAATATGTATAATGCGAGGGGTACAACCACTCCGGTACCGAGGGCGTCCCATGTGGCACTTCAACGGAGAATATGATGCCACCCACTACGGTCGGAAAGGTCCGGACTTCACCACCGCTCTGTTGAAAATACTGTCCGACCTATACAAAGGAGAAGAAGAGGAGTTCGCCCGCATTAAGCCACGGGACGGATTTTCCATGTACAACCCCCCTAGCTAGGTGAGATGCTATCCCTTACTCAACTCTATTCATCCCCGCATTTCCTTATCATAAATATTTATCCTGCCCATCTATTAACAGGAATGGCGGAAAGCTATGAGGGAGATCCACGACCCGGCTCCACAGCCAGAGGACCATAACCGGGCCCTTGACCCAGGATTCGAAGAGGATCTGGACATACTTGTGGAGCTTGGCGAAGGGGTGTTTTACCAGGCGAGCAACAACGACACCGAAGTGGCCATCATTGCTGACTATCCCAGCCTCCTCCCTGCATCACATGTAAGTAAACATGAGACTTTATCTTCCGAAAAGGATTTACTCTTTTCACCTTACCCACTGCATATATATTACGCTATAATAGGGAAGGCGATCGGCGCACCATGCCGAACCCCCGGCGACTCGCCAACAAGGGGCGCCCAAGCCGGGCAGGCTTCAAAAAAGGAAGGCGAACAGAGACACGGCTGATCCATCATCAAAGAGGTATGGTTTAAAACATGCTCCATGATTGTTATCTTAAAATATAACCCTATCACTGTGTCTTGGCAAAAAGAACATCCACCGGACTATGTTCGGGGATCCTGCCCGTCATGCCTCTGCCAGCCAGATTCTGGAACCGGCCTCGAGAGTGGAGGTTAATGTGGGAACGACACCGGATGGTCCTCCTATAGAGGATTCAGATAGAATATCTGCTACAAATTCCGAGGTGGAGAGCGCCATGAATCATCGGCGTCGGCGGACCACACTACGCGACCCTGGTTTTTCCGAAGAGGCTTTTAATGCCTTCAACTCGGGTGATGCATACATCCGAGCTGCTAAAGATGGGCTTGCTAGAGCCACATACCAGTATTTAAAAGATATACGGGTAAGTAAAATCTGATAATTATGTATATCAGTAGCCCCTGAGACTTGAAACAGTTGTTACAACTGATTTAAGGATCGATGTATGAACAGGTTCTCACTGAGAAGAATAACATGTTGTCTCAAGAGCTGGAGAAGTGTCAAACCCAACTAAGGGCCATAGCTGCCGAACTAGAGGAAGCCAAGAAGGCCTCATCTGGTACTGTTTTGATTTATTGAAAAACATAATTCATGTGTACCATTTGGTGTTCGGCGCGTTGCAGATCTGATAAAAGATTCTGCAGATAATCCCGGATTGAATCTGGAGATCCTACAAGAGGATGAACAAAGAGCTCAACGACAGCTAGATGCTGGCGAGCGTGTACTTACACGGGTCAGGCGGGAGAAAAACGATCTCTAGGATGCCATTACCCAACTAAGCGTAGAATTGAAAGATGTTCATGCTCAGCTAGCTGACTTCATGAAGGAGAATAAAAGGCTTCAATGCGGCATTTTTGGTATGTGCTCGAATGAACTTTTATATATAGTTCGGCGAAGAAATGGTCTAACAACGTTATGTCTGTAGGTATGCTGACTGGTCGTCCCGAAGAGGAGATGCCCGGATCCTCAAGAGATCTGCTACAAGAGCTTTCGCAATTGCACGAACAAGTTTGGAAGGTGATGCACGGCATCGCCAAGGCCTTGTGGCCGTCGGCCTCCCTTCCAGGAGGCATGGGGGAGCTTGTACAACTACTTAAGGGAGCGCGGCGGCGCTTCCGACTATGGAAGATATCTTCCTGTCGACAAGGTGCGAGGGAAGCTTGGGCTATGGTAAAGACGCGGTATACAAATCTTGATCCGAATCATATGGCCCGAGTCGGACCTGTAGGGTCAGTTGGGAAAGAAATTCCCGTTAGACTGGTATATTACTAGGTAGGATTAGCCGCAAAAATTCCCAACGGGATTGTAGACTAGACAGGCTGTTGGATGGCATAGAAGAAGAAGTTTTTGAGTCGAAGTGACTATGTACTTCAATGGACATATTTTGTCCCTAGCCGGATTGTAAATCATTTGTCATGGCGGACCTTTTCGCTTCGACCTCCGGACCCAACAGTCCGGAGTGTTTCCGAATACCCGCTCGGTTATATAAACCAGGCATAGGGGTCATAATTGCTTGAACAGACAAGTACCCAACTAGTTATGTTATATTACATGGATAGTAAGAAACATCTTCTAGAGAGATATGAAACATCAATGTTCCGTTAAGGGTTCCTTTCCCTGGGTAAGCATGCATTGATGTGCATGTCCGAACTGCGAGCAAAAGTGCAGTATATGAAACATCTAGGGGTTTGTATTGTGATAGTTAAAAGTCATATTTAGTTCACCGACCGAATATTCCCTTAAGAACGCTAGCTTTCGGCTTCACCCAGTCTGAGGTACACGTCCGGAGGACCCGACAGTAACAATCGCAGAGGTGCTCCCCTTATGCCCTAGCCTAATTAACGGGAACGTAGGGCATAAACACAAGAGCCAGGCAACCCAGCTTGGCCAAAACTTAAGTCATATCGATGCATATAATGGTGAAGAAAAGGTGCATATGGAAAAGAGGCACATATGCAATGGGTGTGATGCCCGGAAGATAACTATATTAAGCTTCAGCATAAGAAGCCCCCAGGTATAGCGAGCGCACATACTTGAAGATTATTGTGTTATGAGTGTGCAGCTGAGTCACACGAAAGCTTTAGGGCTATAAAAGAGAAGGGAGAGGATATAACTGAAAAGTAAATAAAAAGGAACAGAGGAAAGGAGACGAACAAAGAGTACGGCGCTAAGCGTAGAATCTTCGAAGCGTGGCCGCGTTCCATGGGTTTGGTTCGAGTCGATTATCTGATGCATCACGCAGATGGTACGCTCCTCCGATGAGAACTTTATCGATGATTAAGGGACCCTCCCACTTGGGTTTGAGCTTGTCCTTTTTCTTCTCCGGTAGGTGTAGAACGAGTTCGCCAATATTATAAGTTTTGGCCCGTACTTCTCTGCTTTGATACCTGTGAGCCTGATATTGATAGAATGCGGAACGGGTGAGGGAGTCCTGGATTAAGGGGTCCTCGGATGGCCGGACTATATACTTTAGCTGGACCATTGGACTATGAAAATACAAGATAGAAGACTTCGTCCCGTGTCCGGATGGGACTCTCCTTTGCGTAGAAGGCAAGCTTGGCAATTTGGATATGTAGATTTCCTTCTGTGTAACCGACTCTGTGTAACCCTAGCCCCCTCCGGTGTCTATATAAACCGGAGGGTTTAGTCCGTAGGACGACAACAATCATAATCACAAGCTAGCTTCTAGGGTAAGCCTCTACGATCTCGTGGAAGATCACCTCTTGTAATACTCATATCATCAAGATCAATCAAGCAGGAAGTAGGGTATTACCTCCATAGAGAGGGCCCGAACCTGGGTAAACATCGTGTCCCCCGCCTCCTGTTACCATTAGCCTTAGACGCACAGTTTGGGACCCCGTACCTGAGATCCTCCGGTTTTGACACCGACAACGGGCTTTTGCGACGGCGCGCTCCTCCTCCAGGGCATCTAAGTTGTCTTGCCGATCGAGCTCGGCCTCTCTCTCTTCGTACATGCACACTCGAGGTGAGTCATGAATAATATCGCAGGGCAATCCCGCCTCTGCGCCGTACACCATGAAGAAGGGTGTGTATCCGGTAGTGCGATTTGGTGTGGTCTGCAGCACCCATAGTACGGAGTCAAGCTCCTCGACCCAGTGCATGTCAGACTCATTTAGAGATCGTACTAGTCTAGGTTTGATGCCACTCATGATAAGACCCTTTGCTCGTTCGACTTGACCGTTTGTTTGAGGGTGATAGACGGAGGTGTAATCGAGCTTAATGCCCATGTTGCCGCACCAAGTTTTCACCTCATCGGCAGTGAAATTAGAGCCATTATCGGTGATGATGCTATGGGGGACACCATAATGGTGCACAACCCCTGATATGAAGTCTATCACTGGTCCGGATTCGGCCGTCTTGACTGGCTTGGCCTTTATCCATTTGGTGAATTTATCTACCATGACCAACAGGTATTTTTTCTTATGGCTCCCCCCTTTAACGGGTCTGACCATATCGATCCTCCAGACCGCAAAAGGCCAAGTTATGGGGATTGTTTGGAGAGTGGTGGGCAGCATATGAATTTGGTTGGCGAAGAGCTGGTAACCGACACAATGTTGGACGAGGTCCTATGTGTCTGCTCGGGCTGTAGGCTAGTAGAAACCTGTATAGAAGGCCTTGCTTACAAGGGCCCGAGCTACGGCGTGATGGCCGCCAAGTCCAGCATGAATTTTAGCCAAGAGCTGCCGCCCTTCCTCTTCGGTGATACATCTTTGAAGTACTCCGGTGGCGCTTTTCTTATAAAGCTCTCCCTCGTGGACCTTGTAGGCTGTAGAGCACCGCACAATGCAGCGTGCCTCATTTTGATCCTCGGGGAGTTCTTGCCTATTTAGGTAGGCTAAAAAAGGTTCGGTCCATGGGGCAATGACAACCATGATGAGATGGGCCAAAGGTGTTATTTCGGTGGCAGAGCCCCCGATTATGTCAGTGTGTTCGGAATCAGGGGTTGTGGTCGGATCCGGACTAATATTTCCGGTCTCCCCTTGACATACCACGGATGGCTTGAAAAGCCTTTCCAGGAAGATGTTAGGTGGTACAGGGTCGCGCTTAGCTCCAATGCGGGCGAGGATATCTGCCGCTTGATTGTTTTCCCGAACCACACGATGAAATTCAAGCCCCTCGAATCAAGCTGACATTTGAAGAACGGCATTGCGATAAGCTGACATTTTCGGATCCTAGCATCGAAGTCTCCATTTATTTGAGATATTGCGAGGTTTGAATCCCCACACACTTCTAGGCGCTTAATGCCCATTGAGACAACCATGCGAAGACCATGCAACAGAGCCTCGTATTCGGCTGCATTGTTGGAGTCTGTGTATAGTATTTGGAGTACATATTGGACTGTATCTCCAGTGGGGGATGTCAAGACAACACCCGCTCCCAGACCAGGCAGCATTTTAGAGCCATCAAAGTGCATGATCCAATTGGAGTATGCGCCGTAATCTTTAGGGAGTTCGGCTTCTATCCATTCGGCGATGAAGTCAGCGAGTACTTGTGATTTAATGGCCCGTCGTGGTTTATATGTAATGTCGAACGGAAGGAGCTCGATGGCCCACTTAGCAATCCGGCACGTTGAATTGCGGTTATTTATTATGTATTGAGTGGTACTTCAGAGGCCACCGTGATCGAACACTCTTGAAAGTAGTGTCAAAGTTTCTGGGATGCCATGAAGACTGTGTATGCTATGTTTTTATAATGGGGGAACCGTGACTTGCATGGTGTGAGGATAGTGGACACATAGTATACCGGCTTTTGACGCAGGAACTCGTGGCCGTCCTCCTCTCGTTCGACGACAAGCACCGCGCTTACAACTTGATGTGTTGCAGCTATATATAACAACATGGGTTTGCCAATGTTTGGTGCGGCCAGGATTGGGTTGCTGGCTAGGGACACCTTTATTTCTTCCAGTCCGATCGTCGCCGCATCCGTCCACTTGCAGTGTTCGATTCATCGAAGAAGTCGATAAAGAGGTAGTGCTTTTTCTCCCAATCGGGAGATAAAGCAGCTTAAATCAGCCACACATCCAGTTAATTTCTGAATTTGTCTGAGGTTTGTTGGGGTAGCCAACTGTGACAAAGCTCGGACTTTAGCCGGGTTTGCTTCAATTCCTCTATTGGAAACGATGAAGCCTAGCAGCTTTCCAGCGGGAACGCCGAAAACACATTTTTTCAGATTGAGCTTGATGTCATATGTTCGGAGGTTATCAAATATTAGCCTCAGATCATCTATTAAAGACTCGACATGTCTGGTCTTGATGACCATGTCATCCATGTATTCCTCAACTATTTTAACAATTTGTTTCTCCAGGCACGTTTGAATCATGCGTTGGTAGGTAGCACCAGTGTTTTTGAGCCTGAAAGGCATAGTGTTGAAGCAAAAGGGGCCGTATGGAGTGATAAATGCCGTTGCGGCCTGGTCTGACTCAGTCATCTTGATTTGATGATATCCGGAGTATGCGTCGAGAAAACACAGTGCGTCGTGTCCTGTGGTAGCATCGATGATCTGATCAATGCGGGGGGAGAGGGAAGGGGTCCTTAGGGGAAGCCTTGTTGAGGTCCTTGAAATCGACGCACATGCGCCATGATTTCTCCTTCTTTGGTACCATCACCAGGTTTGCTAGCCAATCCGGGTGTTTTATTTCTTGGATGAGTCTGGCTTTGAGTAATTTGGCTATCTCCTCTCCCATGGCTTGTCGTTTAGCTTCTGAAAAGTGTCGTACTATCTGCTTGACCGGCTTGTATCCCTTCAATATGTTGAGGCTATGCTCGACCAGCCTGCGTGTGATCCCTGGCATATCTGAAGGGTGCCGGGCGAAGATATCCCAATTCTCGCGTCAGAATGCTCGCAGTGCAGCGTCGATTATGGGGTTCAGCTATGCCCCAATGGATGTTGTCTTTGTGGGATCCGTTGGGTGGACTTGGAATTTGACAATTTCGTCCGCTGGTTTAAAGGAGGTGGACTTGGATCGTTTATCGAGTATCACATCATCTCTGTCCACTGTGGAGCGTAATGCAGTTAGTTCTTCGGCCGCAAGGGCTTCGGATAGTGCCTCGAGGGCTAGGGCGGCGGTTTTATTTTAGGCACGGAGTGCTATGTCCGGATCACTAACAAGAGTGATGATTCCGTTGGGCCCGGGTATCTATAGCTTCATGTACCCGTAATGGGGTATAACATTGAAGCTCGCAAATGCGTCTCGTCCCAAAAGGGTGTGGTATCCACTACTGAAAGGGACCACTTGGAATGTTATCTCTTCGGACCTGTAATTCTCCGGTGTGCCGAATACCACATCTAGTGTAATTTTTCCCGCACATCGTGCCTTCTGACTGGGAATAATTCCTCGGAAGGTGGTGCTGCTTTGCTCAAGGCAGCTCATGTCTATTTCCATTTTGTTGAGAGTTCCCTCATAGATGAGGTTTAATTTGCTGCCGCCGTCCATGAGCACTTTGGTAAGCCGAAAGCCGTCCACAATTGGACTAAGGACCAAAGCGGCCGGTGCTCGGACTATTCGGAACTGAGGTTCGTCACTAGCATTGAAGGTTATAGCCGTGTCGTTCCAGGGGTTTATTGCTACAACGTGGCAGACTTCGGCGAGGCCGCGGAGAGCTCTCTTACGCCTGTTATTTGAGGCGAAAGTCTCGAAGACTATCAGCACTGTATTGTTGTTTTCTGCGAGATGATGCTCTGCGGTATTGTTAATGAGGAGATCCTCGCCGCTCTTGGCCACCTGCCGAAGTATCCAACATGCTCTAAGGATGTGTGTTGGTACAGTATCCGGTGTGGTGTGAATTTTGCATGGCCTATTGAGCCATCCCTCCAATATGGTTCCGCACCCTGTAGTGGGCTTCAGCTTCTTTGTGATTGGATCGGGTGACCTACGAGGGTGCACCCTTTTTGTTCAGACAAAGGGTTTAGTGAGGGCTAGTGGGTCCCAAAAGGCTACCTGGGTTTTCCAGGCGCTTTCCATTGCGCAGTACTTCTGTACTATGGCCGCCAAGTCAGCGAAGTGTGATATGCGACAGTGTTTTATGGCGTTAAGGATTCCCTTGTCCGTGCAATTTCTTCAAAAGAATGAGATTGCGTCTTCCTCGCGACAGTCCTTAAGCTTGTTCATTACAAGGAGGAATTTGGCCCAAAAGTGATGTACTGTCTCTTGGGATTGTTGTCTGATATGGGAAAGATCGCTTGTATCTGGGTGGGTGGGTCGAATTAAATCCGAACCCTGACCCGATCTGGGACCCAGAGCTTGAAGAGCTTCCGAACTTAATAATTCAGGTTCCGGGATGTTACCAATTTTTCTGGCCGATAGCCCGGTTCTAAGTCCGAGACTTGGGGCATGTCTTCCCGTAAACGGGTATCTGGCTCGGTGAGCTCTGTAATCCGGACATAGTCCATCTTCAGTATGGGAGGAGAGTCACTGCGTTGCTCCTCCACCACCACTATCTGATGGGTGACCGGCGGAGAGTTAATCACTCTCTGATCGGGTTTAAGCCCAATTCGATCATAGTTCATAGCGACTCCCAGGGCGGCATTGCAATCTAAGAGCTCATTCAAAGACGATAGCTCTGTCGGATCCATCTGCTCTGCGTGTTCCGAGATGACGTGGAGACGATTCTCGATGACCCGAGAGGTCATTGTTGGCTCGACGGCCGAACAGGCGATCATAATGAAACCGCCCAGCCGGAGGGTTTGGGCTGAGGCCAAGGCTCCCCCGAAGGTGATGTTGTCCTTGATAACAAGGCGAGCCATCAACCCGATCTTCGACGTCGCAGTGGAACTCTCAATCAAAGCACCAATGTCGGTGTCAAAACCGGCGGATCTCGGGTAGGGGGTCCCAAACTGTGTGTCTAAGGGTAATGGTAACAGGAGGCGGGGGACATGATGTTTACCCAGGTTCGAGCCCTCTCTATGGAGGTAATACCCTACTTCCTGCTTGATTGATCTTGATGGTATGAGTATTACAAGAGTTGATCTACCACGAGATCGTAGAGGCTAACCCTAGAAGCTAGCCTATGATTATGATTGTTCTTATCCTACGGACTAAGCCCTCCGGTTTATATAGACATCGGAGGGGGTTAGGGTTACATTAGGTTAGTTACAGAGAAGGGAATCTACATATCCGAATCGCCAAGCTTTCCTTCCACGCAAAGGAGAGTCCCATCCGGACACGGGATGAAGTCTTCTATCTTGTATGTTCATAGTCCAACAGTCCAGCTAGCGTATATAGTCCGGCTGTCCGAGGACCCCTTAATCCAGGACTCCCTCAGGGGGTGCCGGGCCGGCTAGGCCGGTTGAACTGGTCGGGTTAGCTGTTGGCTAGATGTGCCAGTTGGCCCGGGGGTTTGGGGGGAGGGTTTCCTTTTCTCTTTAGTTTTGTTAGTTTTTTTCTTTTATTTATTTCCGTTTCGGTTTTAATTCAATTTAAAATATTTATGCATTCTGTAAAAGTGTGTTTCCTTCACCTTAAATACCTAAACATTAATTGGCACACTCCGAACATTTTAGTTTTAAAGTTTGAAATTTTTTGTTGTTTGACATATTTTGAATTTGACTTTTGATCCGATTTTGAACTAATGAGAGATTAGCAATAGTAAAGAAACTGATGTGGCATCATTAGCAGAGTTTCACTATAGCTTAATTATCCGGGCGTTACAAATCTCCTCCACTACAAGAATTCTCGTCCCGAGATTTAGGAGGTACAAGGAAACAGTGCGGGGTATTCATCACGCATGCGATCCTCGCATTCCCAAGTGGCTTCATCTTCAGAATGGTGCGACCACTGGACCTTGAGGAACTTGATCGCCTTCTGACGTGTGCGGCGTTCAGCTTGGTCGAGAATGCGGACTAGATGCTCTTTATAGCAGAGGTCCTGTTGCAATTCGAGTACTTCATGATCTACAACTCGGATTGGGTCCTTGAAGCAACGGCGGAGTTGTGACATGTGGAACACATCGTGAACCTGAGAAAGGTTTGACAGAAGCTCCAGTTGGTATGCCAATTATCCACACCTTTCCAGAATAGTGAAAGGACCAATATAGCGAGGAGCTAGCTTGCCCTTGATACCGAAGTGGTGAGCACCCTTCATTGGTGTGGCTCGAAGATAAGCCTTTTCGTTAGGTTGATAGACCATATCCTTATGACGACGGTCATACTGACTCTTCTGATGTGACTGAGCAGTCTTGAGATTCTCGCGAATAATGCGAACTTGTTCTTCGGCATGTTGGATAATGTACGGACCGAAGAGTGGACGTTCCCCAGTTTCTGACCAGTTCAGAGGGGTTCGACACTTTCGTCTATATAACACTTTGAAGGGGCGCTGTCAGTGTCAAAACCGGTGGATCTCGTGTAGGGGGTCCCAAGTTGTGCGTTTTAGTATCAATGGTAACATGAACACGGGATTTTACCCAACTTCGGGCTCTCTTGATGAGATAATACCCTACATGCTGCTTGATTGACTTTACTGAGTATAGGGGTTAAAAGAGTTGATCTACATCGAGATCATATGTTGTGGTCTAAGCCCTAGAGGTATGATGAGTAATGTCATAATAATCTATCGACTAGACGAGCCTCGGTTTATATAATGTACCAGAGGCCTAGGATAACAAGAGTCCTAGCCGAATACGCCGGTGGGGAGGAGTCCTTGTCTTGATCACCAAGTCTTGTAGAATATTCCTTGTGTATACTTCGGCTGTCCGAACTGGCCCATGAGTAAACGGCCATGGGGGTCCTCGGCCAAATCCAACTGATCAAGAGATGACGTGGTGAGTACCCCGTAGTCCAGGACACCATCAGTAGCCCCCTAAACCAGTCTTCAAGTTTGGGGATGCTCCTCGATTATTCCGAAATGTTCTTCATCTTCGGTCATCGATCTTGAAAACTGGTTCAACAAATCTTCTCATCTTCGATCTTGAGGATTGCCGAAATAAATCCGAAGAGTTTACACGTCGGGTATCCGAGGAGCCCCTTTAAGTTTCTGGCCTTTATCAATGCCTTGTTATTTTCATGCCTCACCTTGGGTTTGAAGTTATTCCCGGGCGGTAGTGTCCTCTTGCATCGTAGCTCCAACGCCGGATTGCATTCGAGGTATCTTTTGAAGCCAAGCACCAACGCCGGACTGCTACCGAGCTCCAACGCCAGATTTTATCCGAGCTCCAACGCCGGAATGTATCCGAGCTCCAACGTCGGACTGTGTCCAAGCTCCAACACGGACTGTATCCGAGGTGTCATAGATCACCTTGGCTTGAGGAAGTTTAAAGGAGGTTAGCCGAGCTTAATGCTGGAAATGCCCTCTATGGAGCCAGCCACTGGCGCCCGAGCTTTATGCCGGACTGCTTCCGAGGTGGTGCACCACCCCTGACCGCGGGCTCATTTTTTGATTGGTGCAATTTATTCTCTGCCGAGATATATAGCCAGTAGCCCTCAAGGTGTGTGTGCGGTCTAAAACCCGAGATGCACCTGAAGGAAAACCTAAAACCGCTGATCCTAGTAGCCCTTGAGACACAGGTTCATGCGCGAAATCAGCCTGAGGATGAACTCCTAGCTCGGCCGCATACATAGGAATAGAAACACGGTGTAATATACTAGAGATAATAGTGATCGGGAACGGGCCCTTGAGAGAGGGTCTTGAGAAGTTGTCGTAATATATTAGCTTGATGCCGGATATGTCCATATGGTACCTATTGTTTTCCAAAGACGCGTTTGCGCATATTTCGCTCAAGCCAAACCCTAAGCACTTTGAATTTTCTACATTGAACAGGCAATGCAGTAGCCCCCGAGACACTGATCGAGTGGCAACACCAGATCAGGGGACCGATGTGCTCCTTTAATATTTATAAATAATGAGAGCCAAGCCCAGTAGCCCCCGAGCCTTAATGCGGGCACGGGTGGCCGAATTAAGGATCAATATCCATAGTAAAATCACAAATTATGTGTAATGACTCTATCTATCCAAGTACTTTACATCATTATTGCTCGGATCCGCATTGTACAAAACTTTGTTAACCGACCATCGGCTTCAACCTCTTTGGCTAGTAGCCGAGGAGTGTTTTCCTACTTTATAAAGTCGTTATAAGGGCAAAGATTTATGGAAAACAAGGCAATTCGGCCATACGGTTTTATAAACAAAGATACACGGAGAAATATGTTATGTTACGTAATGTAAGAAATATCCTCCAAGGAAAATAGTCCCGCTATCAGTTCCTTTCTTTGGGTCGTCATGCTTATCATCATCATGAAACCTCACCTCCAGTCAATGTGGGAGGAAAATATTGATGATTTAGTTTGGGGAAAGTTCCCGAACTCTATTTTATTAATGAACCACAATTTTCACTTCCGTTGTTGCCGACCAATGTGATCCTTTAAGATTGCTAGCTTTCGGCTTCACCCAGTCTGACGTACTTACTCGTATGACCCTGTAGTAACAATCATAGAGGTTCTCCCTTTACCACCTAGCCGAACAATCGGGAACGTAGGGGTAAGCACAGGAGCCAGGCAACCCAGCTTGGCCAAAGTCTTAAGTCAAATTGATGCATATTTATGGCTTTATAACTATGATTACATAAGGCGGCCCTTGTATATTAAATACAAATGCCGATGATATGTTTATTTTGACTCCGTTGAGACCGTTTATCAGTTGAAAGTGGCCCATCGTCGGCTTGTACTCCTTTGTAGATACTACACAGAGTTTTTTCCTCAATAACAAGACAACCCTTAGCCGACGTCTCGGTGCCCGAAGGCGGTTGTGTTAGGGAAACGAGGCAATCAGATATGCGGGCTTTATAACTTTCACTTAGTCATATAGGAGCTTTAAATTGGGTAAGATAGCAATGAGCCCCCGGTTAGTGTTCGGCGACAGCCGAGGTCAAGCAGTAAACACTTTGGCCAATGTTATGAACGGCCCGTCATTTAACATAGTCATCGGATCACTCAGTAGTTTACGCTTATTGTGACAGTAAGTTTTCGGCTTTCTCCACTAAGGTGCTTAACCATGCGAGATGGAAGCACAATCGCAGTGGTTCTCCCTTTGCACACCTAGCCGAACAAAGCGGAACGTAGGAGGCAAGCACAGGAGCCGGGCAACCCAACTATTGACCGAAGACACAATTTGAAACTGATGCATATATAGTAATATCTGAGAATGTTTTTGCCGAATCCCTAAAGGTGTCCGGCGTTGCACTACGAGATTTGTGCTGGAAACACACAAATAGTTTAAAAGTGCCATAAGCTTGAAAAACAACTCATATAAATTTTAAAAGCCCCCAAGTGACTTGGGTAAAAGAACTCTATGTATAATGATGGTATGCACTGAAGTACTTATATCATATCTGTGTTCAACCGAACTTTAAACGCGTCTTAACTGACCGTTGGCTTCTCCCTCTTTGGTCAAGGGCTGAAAAGTGTTATGTACTCCACCTGTCGAGAATATCGATGGTGTTTCCGATAACCAGGCAATCAGGCCATAAGGATGTAACATACAAAGCGCGCTCAGGGAACTTATGCTATATTATTGACGATGGGTAAGAAGCATCTTCGAAGAAAATATTACCTCCACCGATACCTTTCTTCGGTGCTCATTGTTACTATGAGACTTGTGCAATAGATTTTTGGTACCCATGAGTTCCGTTGTGTGACGACCATGATTGAAAACAATAAGAGCGCTAGCTTTCGGCTTCACCCAGTCTGAGGTCTGAACTCAGTTGACCCGGTCGTGACAATCGTAGAGGTGCTCCCTTTATTCCCTAGCCGAAGAATCGAGAACGTAGGGGTAAGCACAGGAGCAAGGCAACCCAGTTTGCGGAACACTTAAGTCAATATGGTGCATATTGTGGCATAATACACGAACAAGGAACAAAGATGTAGAAGTATAATCATATGCAAGAGTAAAGGCTTCATAAAGCAAGCCCCCGGATAAACGGGATATTTGAATTTGTGCGTCACAAACAAAGTTATGACAAGGAATTTTTTCACAAACAACTTTTTTCCAGAAAAAGTATAATGCTTGGTCTAATCGAACAAAATTTAAAACTGAAAGGTTTTGAGCATGAAATCGACTTAGCTAGTTAGTGTGTTCGGCATTGATGACGCGGTCTGAGCTTGATGCGGTACAAAGTTCCAGCCTCTCAGGCTCGTCCCCAGGTGGCCAAGTAGAGGGTTCGGCACTTCGAGAAGATGAAGCCCTTAGTCGAGCTGCAGTAATGGAGCAAGTCGGCGCGCCAAGGCGACAACACAATTCGGTCGAAGGAGGCAACAATGCGGGTCGGTCAGAGTCAGTTGGCTGCACAGATAAAATAGCGCAAACCAAAAGTAATGACAAATAAAGATAACAATGTATATTAAAAAATTATTCAACTTATTTAATACAAGCGAAGTAAATAATGAAAGAGATATGGCCTGAGCGTCGAGGTCAATGTCGATGTAGGGCGTGATGTGGTAAAGGCGTGGCAAAGCCCGAATTCACAGGTCGGTCCAAGTTCCAGATACGGCGTTTGCCGAACTATGTACGGAAACTGACCGAACCACCATGCGACCGTCGTTATTGCGGCCACCATTTGATAGGCCTATGTATAGATGATGGAACAAAGTAGAGTAATAATTCCTTGGAAAAAATAAACCCAAACAAGCACAAATTGTTGGGATTAATAGCACGTGGCTTATTTGTTGTAGCGCTCCGAAGAAAGGTTACTCCCAAATTGGGACTCGATCTGCACACCCATTGCCTGATGGGTGATGAAGCGAAGGCATGACAATGCTGGAAAAGGTTGGCTCGCCGAGGCAAAGCCCGTGGTCTAGCTAATGTGATGAAGCTGGTCGGCCGGTGACGCCGAAGTCTCCGAAATAAGTTGATGAAGGGATGACGAAGCCCCAGTCCAGGTGAGGAGACAAAGCAGGTCGGTGGGGAGATGTGTCAGCCGAGGTGTTGAAGTAGTTCGGCGTGATGGACATCAGCTCAATGAAGCAACGGTTCGGCCATGTCGATGCAGGTCGTAGCTTGTGACGTGGTCAATGCTGGCTTGATGAAGTGACCGTGCGGCGGCGGCGGTGTGCCCGCTCCGTGTAATCCGTGGGGCGGCGATGTTGGTGATGATTTAACCTTCGCGATGCCAAACTATTGTTCGGCTGGCCAAGATGATGATCCGAAGAAGTTAAGCTCGGCTCAACAAAGCGACGAGGTGTCTAGCGTAGGTCGGCCGCCGTGGAGTGATGTTGTCGGGCCGGTTTGACACCGGCGCGATGGTGAAGATCGTATTGTAAAAATACTTTTAATATTAATGGGATGTGTTTGAGAATAAAATACAACACCCCATACGAAAACTTCCTTCAAAAAGGATGTGCGAAATCCCGTTCATAAAGAAGATGAACTCGGGTCAGATTCGTTCTTGCGCAGAAAACAGATCGAAAAAGTGATGCACTAATCGGAAAGTTCCCGTAGTTTGGACAGTCGGATCGAGCTGAATTTTTGGCAGGTGGTAGATATGGGAATTCCGCAGCCGATCAACAGTTGGATCTTCCAAAGGACGTCCAAGCTAGATGCTGGACACCACGCTTCAAACTCGTCCAGATTCTCGTCCAGATTCAACAGGGCTCTAGTATATTGGAGATTGCCGGAGATTCCTCCATCGGAACTCGACGATATTTTGCAGGGTTGTTGTACACTTAATTCCGCATAATTGCACCGAAGCAATCGTTTAGGCGACACTCGAGGAGGCGGTGGCGGCGGATACGAGTTTGCTGTCCAGAAAAATAGCACGGTCGCCCGAGGGCAATGTTGACGTTGAGCCCCCGAGCTCCATGGATGACTCCTCCATGGTCTTGATAGATATCAGAGTTGATGTTGATGAAGGCCCTTATCCGAACATGACGATCAGAGAAAGGGCGCATTCCTTGGTCAAGCCAAGGTGACTAGTAGAGCTAATGATGAAGAAGCCGACGTCGCAGTTGACCTGCAGTCGAGCCATTGATCCTTTTGCCAATCAAACAGCAGAACTCTCAATGAAAGCATGAATGTCGGTGTCAAAACCGGCGGATCTCGGGTAGGGGGTCCCAAGTTGTGCGTCTTAGGATCAATGGTAACATCAACATGGGATTTTACCTAGCTTCGGGCTCTCTTGATGAGATAATACCCTACATGCTGCTTGATTGACTTCAATGAGTATAGGGGTTACAAGAGTTGATCTACCTCGAGATCATATGTTGTGGTCTAAGCCCTAGAGGTATGATGAGTAATGTCATAATAATATATCGACTAGCCGAGCCTCGGTTTATACAATGTACTAGAGGCCTAGGATAACAAGAGTCCTAGCCGAATACGCCGGTGGGGAGGAGTCCTTGTCTTGATCACCAAGTCTTGTAGAATCTTCCTTGTGTATACTTCGGCTGTCCGAACTGGCCCATGAGTAAACGTCCATGGGGGTCCTCGGCCAAATCCAACTGATTAGGAGAAGACGTGGTGAGTACCCCGTAGTCCAGGACACCATCAGTAGCCCCCTAAACCGGTCTTCAAGTTTGGGGATGCTCCTCGATTATTCCGAACTGTTCTTCATCTTCGGTCATCGGTCTTGAAAACTGGTTCAAAAAATCTTCTCATCTTCGATCTTGAGGATTGCCGAAATAAATCCGAAGAGTTTACACGTCGGGTATCCGAGGAGCCCCTTTAAGTTTCCGGCCTTTACCAATGCCTTGTTATTTTCATGCCTCACCTTGGGTTTGAAGTTATTCCCGGGCGGCAGTGTCCTCTTGCATCGTAGCTCCAACGCCGGATTGCATTCGAGGTATCTTTTGAAGCCAAGCACCAATGCCGGACTGCTACCGAGCTCCAACGCTAGATTGTATCCGAGCTCCAACGCCGGAATGTATCCGAGCTCCAACATCGGACTGTGTCCAAGCTCCAACACGGACTGTATCCGAGGTGTCATAGATCACCTTGGCTTGAGGAAGTTTAAAGGAGGTTAGCCAAGCTTAATGCTGGAAATGCCCTCTATGGAGCAAGCCACTGGCGCCCGAGCTGTATGCCGGACTTCTTCCGAGGTGGTGCACCACCCCTGACCGCGGGCTCATTTTTTGATTGGTGCAATTTATTCTCTGCCGAGATATATAGCCAATAGCCCTCAAGGTGTGTGTGCGGTCTAAAACCCGAGATGCACCTGAAGGAAAACCTAAAACCGCTGATCCTAGTAGCCCTTGAGACACAGGTTCATGCACGAAATCAGCCTGAGGATGAACTCCTAGCTCGGCCGCATACATAGGAATAGAAACACGGTCTAATATACTAGAGATAATAGTGATCGGGAACGGGCCCTTGAGAGAGGGTCTTGAGAAGTTGTCGTAATATATTAGCTTGATGCCGGATATGTCCATATGGTACCTATTGTTTTCCAAAGACGCATTTGCGCATATTTCGGTCACGCCAAACCCTAAGCACTTTGAATTTTCTGCATTGAATAGGCAATGCAGTAGCCCCCGAGACACTGATCGAGTGGCAACACCAGATCAGGGGACCGATGTGCTCCTTTAATATTTATAAATAATGAGAGCCAAGCCCAGTAGCCCCCGAGCCTTAATGCGGGCACGGGTGGCCGAATTAAGGATCAATATCCATAGTAAAATCACAAATTATGTGTAATGACTCTATCTATCCAAGTCTTTACATCATTATTGCTCGGATCCGCATTGTACAAAACTTTGTTGACCGACCATCGGCTTCAACCTCTTTGGCTAGTAGCCAAGGAGTGTTTTCCTACTTTATAAAGTTGTTATAAGGGCAAAGATTTATGGAAAACAAGGCAATCCGGCCATACGGTTTTATAAACAAAGATACACGGAGAAATATGTTATGTTACGTAATGTAAGAAACATCCTCCAAGGAAAATAGTCCCGCTATCAGTTCCTTTCTTTGGGTCGTCATGCTTATCATCATCATGAAACCTCACCTCCAGTCAATGTGGGAGGAAAATATTGATGATTTAGTTTGGGGAAAGTTCCCGAACTCTATTGAGATCATATGTTGTGGTCTAAGCCCTAGAGGTATGATGAGTAATGTCATAATAATATATCGACTAGCCGAGCCTCGGTTTATATAATGTACCAGAGGCCTAGGATAACAAGAGTCCTAGCCGAATACGCCGGTGGGGAGGAGTCCTTGTTTTGATCACCAAGTCTTGTAGAATTTTCCTTGTGTATACTTAGGCTATTCGAACTGGCCCATGAGTAAACGGCCATGGGGGTCCTCGGCCCAATCCAACTGATCGAGAGACGACATGGTGAGTACCCCGTAGTCTAGGACACCTTCAGGGCCATCTTCAGACTAGCTTGATAGCTATTATTATAAGAGAACTCAACATATGGGAGAGATTCCTCCCATTTCTTGCTGAAGGAAATAACACAATCTCGAAGCATGTCTTTGAGAATTTGGTTGACGCGTTCAACTTTCTCTTGTGACTGAGGATGAAAAGCAGTGATGAAAGACAGATGAGTCCCCATAGCTTCTTGGAAACTTGCCCAGAATCTTGAAGTGAATAAGCTGCCACGGTCTAAAGTAATAGCCAGCGGAATACCGTGAAGTGAAACAATTATGGACATGTAGAGGGTTGCCAGCTGAATAGTAGTGATCGTTTCTTTGATAGCAAGAAAATGCGCAACTTTAGAAAGCTAGTCAATGACGACAAGAATAGCATCATTACCTTTCTGCGATTTGGCAAATCCAGTGACAAAGTCTATTTCAACATGGTCCCATTTCCATTCAGGAATAGAGATAGGTTGCAGAGTTCCAGGAGGCCTTTGATGTTCTTCTTTGATATGACGGCAAACGTCACACTTAGCAACATAACATGCAATGTCTTGCTTCATATTAGACCACCTGAATCTCTGACGAATTTCTTGGTACATGTTGGTGCTACCGGGATGAATAGACAAAGGTGTATCATGAGCTTCTTTCATAACCTCCTGAGCTTGTCCAGGTTATCTTTTGAAGGGACCACTAGGCGACCTTTAAAGAAAAAAGTGCCAGTATCATCAATAGTGAAGAACGAGGGCTTTCCTTCTTCAAGATAGCGCTTAATCTTGTGGGCTTGAGAGTCATACTTCTGCGGCGTCTTGATGCTTTCCACAAGATCTGGTATAGCAACCAGGGTATTGAGAGAACCCTGGGAAACAATGTGGAGGTTCATTTTGCGGCTCTCAGGAGGAGGGGGAGCAAGCGCACCAGGAGGAACAATATGGAGGTTCAACTTTCTGAATTCTTCAACAAGCGAGGGCTGAACTTTGTGAACCTAGAGGTGGTTGCAATATGACTTGTGGCTTAAGGCATCATCCATTACATTGTCTTGCCTGGGGTATACGAAATACCCAAGTTAAAATCTGCAACAGTATCCATCCATCTCTGCTGACGGAGGTTCAGGTCTGGCTGAGTAAATAGATACTTCAGACTTTGGTGGTCGGTGAAGAGCTCGCAATGATTACCGAGAAGGTAATGTCGCCACTGTTTTAGTGCATGTATAACAGCAGCAAGCTCGAGGTCATGAACTTGATAGTTCTCTTCGTGAGGGCGCAATTGACGAGAGGCATAAGCAATCACTTTGAGCTCTTGCATTAGGACAACGCCTAGGCCTTGATGTGAAGCATCACAATAAATGACGAAGTCCTTCTTAGTATCAGGTGGAGCAAGCACTAGGGCAGAAGTCAACTTGTCTTTGAGTAACTGGAAACTTTCCTGACACTTTTCTGTCCACTCAAACTTGACGCCCTTATGAAGCAGGTTAGTCAGAGGTCTAGCGATCTTGGAGAAGTTCTCGACGAATCAACGACAATAGCTGGCGAGTCCGAGAAAACTTCTGACTTGCTTGACATTCTTCGGAGGAGTCCAGTCGAGAATAGCCTGAACTCGCTCCGGGTTAACGGTGATACCATCCTTGGAGATGACATGCCCAAGATAGGTTACCTCGGGAAGCCAGAATTCACACTTGGAGAATTTGGCGCAGAGTTGATACTCTCTAAGCTTTTCCAGAACAAGACAAAGATGTTCAGCATGTTCCTCTTCATTCTTGGAATATAGAAGGATATCATCCAGATAAACCATGACAAACTTGACGAGGTATTCCATAAAGATATAGTTGATCAGACAAGAGAAGGTGGCTAGAGCATTGGTTAATCCAAAAGACATGACGGTTTACTCGTATGATCCATAGCGAGTCACAAATGCGGTCTTTGGGATATCCTCTTCGCGAACATGGATCTGGTGGTAACCCAACCTCAAGTCGAGTTTAGAGAACGCTGACAAACCAGCCAGTTGATCATATAGATCATTGATCGGAGGAAGAGGATATTTGTTCTGAATGGTATCTTGGTTAATAGGACGGTAGTCTTGGACCAATCAGTTTGTCCCATCCTTCTTCTTGACAAAGAGAAAAGGTGCTCCCCAAGGAGAGAAACTTGGGTGAATGAAACCACTTCATAGAGACTTGTCGATTTCCTCCTTAAGCTCAATGAGTTCATGCGGCGGCATATTGTAAGGCCGTTTAGCTATAGGAGTGGTGCCTGGTTTCATGTTGATAATAAATTCGACAGCTCTAGCAGGGGGGAATCCCTGGAAGCTCTTCAAGAAATACGTCGAGGAATTCGCGCACGATGGGAATGTTTTCAATGCTCTCGAGTGGTGTATCGTTCAATGCATTCAACGCATGAAGCCTTGCCTCAGCATTCTGAATTAGACGAGCACTGTAGCTAATAATTTCATCGAAGGGTGTAGCAGATGGACGGTCTTAGTGGCACAAACTATTGAAGCAGAATGCACTTTCAACCAATTCATACCCAAAATGAGATCTATGCTACATGAATTTAGCACGATGAGAGAGACAAGGAATTCCAGCCCTTCGATTTCAATGGGGACGTCATTGCAAATCATGGAGGTTCGACATTGGCCCGAAATGGTGTGTACTAATAGCGAAGCATTCATGTCCTCACATTTAATGTCGTGCAAGTACGCAAAATCTTCTCACATGAGTGAATGCGATGCACTAGTATCAAATAAAACGGATGTTGGTACTGAATTTACGAGGCGTATACCCATCACAATAGCAGGCTAGTCCTGAGCTTCATTCAGATCAACATGGTTGGCATGAACACGTCCATAAGACTTGGCATTATTGTTGCGAGGCTGGTTGTTACCACGGCCAGCTGCTGGACGGGCCAGTTGATTCTGGTTCTGGTTGCATTCCCTAGCATGGTGGCCTGGCTAACCACACCTGAAGCACAGACCATTATTGAGAATGGGAGCAGGAGCTCGTGGTGGTGGAGCCGGAAGTCTTGGCTGCCTAGATGGTGGAGGTGGCAGACGTGGTGCAGCATAGGACTGCCTTTGAGCAGGTGCAGTTGGTTGGTACATGTTGTTGGCAATCCAGATCCTACGCTTCTACGAGGACGGTCCCGAAGATGAGCCCGTTTCATGGTTGCGCCTGTGAGAGCTCTGGAGTTCCTACAGACCAGTCTCGACATTGATGGCCTTGTTCACCAAGGTGGCGAAATCGGCAAAGTCATGCACTAGCAGTGCGAGCTTGATATCAGCTTGTAGTCCATCACGGAACTTCTCCTGTTTTGCGTGCATCAGTTACAATGTCTTCTTCAGCATAGCGGGATAAGTCCAGAAACTCCCGTTGATAAGATTCCATAGTTTTGTTGCCCTAGGTGAGGTTGTGGAACTCACGCTTTTTCCTATCCATGATCCCTTGAGGAATGAAGCAGGCATGGAAGGCAGCTTGAAAGTCTGGTCAGGAGATGATTATTCCAACTGGGAGAGTAAGTCTGTGGCTGTCCCACCATTGAGCAGCAGGTCCCTTCAGGAAGAAGGAAGCAAAGGTGACGTAGCTAGCAGGGGCTACATCAGCAGACTCCATCTCATAGGTGATGTCATGGAGCCAGTCATCAGTATCCAGAGGCTGAGTTGAGCAGCGATAGATGGTTGGATTGAGACGCATGAAATCTAGCAGAGTTACTGGGTTGGTTGCTGGTTCACATTGGGACGAGGAAACTGAGCCAACATATTCTCCATGAACTGGTGGTTCAGCTCGAACTGTTGGATCATACCAGCCATGTACTCAGGCGGTGGTGGGGCATTGCCGCCACGACTGAGGGAGTCCTGGATTAGGGGGTATTCGGACAGCCGGACTATATACTTTGGGCGGACTGTTGGACTATGAAGATACAAGATTGAAGACTTCGTCCCGTGTCCGGATGGGACTCTCCTTTGTGTGGAAGGCAAGCTTGGCGATTCAGGTGTGTAGATGTCCTTCTCTGTAACCGACTCTGTGTAACCCTAGCCCCCTCCGATGTCTATATAAACCAGAGGGTTTAGTACGTAGGACAAGGACAATCATAATCATAGGCTAGCTTCTAGGGTTTAGCCTCTACGATATCGTGGTAGATCAACTCTTGTAATACTCATATCATCAAGATCAATCAAGCAGGAAGTAGGGGATTACCTCTATCGAGAGGGCCCGAACCTGGGTAAACATCGTGTCCCCAGCCTCCTGTTACCATTAGCCTTAGACGCACAGTTTAGGACGCCCTACCCGAGATCCGCCGGTTTTGACACCGACATTGGTGCTTTCATTGAGAGTTCCACTGTTTCGTCACGATAAGGCATGATGTCCCCTTCAATCATCAACAATGCTACAGTCCATGGTGAGGTTTTCCTCCCCAGACAGATCTTCATATTCGGCGGCTTCACACTGCGGGCCAACTCGCTTGGCCATCTAGAGCAGATCGACAGCTACGCCCCTGGCCGTCAGGTCAAATTTGGAAACTTGAATTACACGGCTGATATTTGTGGAGACTTGATCTTTGATGGATTCGAGCCTGTGTCAGGAGCGCTGAAATGCCACGACGGGCATGACTTAGATCTGCCCTCGGACGGTATTCGGACTATCGGACCTGCAGCTGCTCCGACCTTTAATCTGGAGCAGATCGTGCCATCCGAGGACGTGTGGATGGACCCCGCCATGGAGGCCGCACACTCACCGGCAATGGAGCTGAACACAAATTCCACCTCTCAGGAAATCTGTGTCGTCGGACCCCCGGGCTTGTCTCCAGACTCAAGTTCTGGACCGCGTGCATCCGCGCCCATCGAATCTGATTGGGCACCGATCATGGAGTTTACCTCCACAGATATCTTTCAAAACTCACCCTTTAGTGACGTGCTAAATTCATTGAGCTCTCCTCTCTTTATTAGGAGACTCTTCGCCGAACTATGTCCAGCTCGAGTGGGATGCAGATGACAAAGAGATTCACTGCCCACCCACCACCCACTTAATAGCCACTATCGATGACTTAACTGACATGCTAGACTTTGACTCCGAAGACATTGACGGTATGGACGTCGATGCTGGAGATGATCAGGAACCACCGCCCACGGGGCGCTGGACAGCCACCTCATCATATGATATATACATGGTGGACACACCCAAGGAGAACAACGACGACAAAAAGAATGCTATGGAGGATAATCCCCCCGGGCAGAAACCAAAGCGACGTCGTAGGCGCCACTCTAAGTCCAGCCACAATAAAAGTAGTGATGATGGCGCAAGACAAATTGACACCCCGGTCGACTCCAAAGGAAACGATGACCCCATGGACCCAACGATGGAGCAGGATGAGCTAGGGCACACCGAACATAGTCTGGAGCAGACGCCCAATCACGGTGACCCCGAGGGTAAAACTCATCAACCTACCTTCGGAGAGGAGGACAGTCCGGACGATGACACATTCATCCCGGAAAAACACTTGGAACAGGAGAACATCCATAGATGGCTTATGGCCACTGCGAGGAGCCTGAAGAAGCAGAAGCAAAAGCTTAAGGCCACGCAGGATACACTCAACAGCAGATGGAACAAAGTGCTAAACACTGAAGAAAAATATGGCGATGATCGCCACACAAAGAGTTACCCAAAGCGCAAGCTGCTGCCCAAATTCGACGACGAGGCCATAGAGCCCATCCCGCCGAAGAATAATATGGCCGATCAGCTGGACCGACCACCTCGTGGCCACGACAGAGTAGCTACTGATGCCACAGACAAGCCAGCACACGATTTACGTGAGCTCCTGGACAAAAAGGCTGGTGCGACCAGGTCGATCTACGGATCTAGAGGACGTGCTCCAGCGCAAGATCATAGCCAACAAAATGATCATATTGATCGAATACTAGTTCGGAATCAACCCCGAACATAACACCCGTCCATAGCATGCCACGAGACATCCAATCATAGGGGTGCTCCACACCCCCTGTGCTTCACTGATGCAGTGCTGGATCATGAATTTCCACAGGGATTCAAACCCGTAAATATAGAGGCATACGATGGAACGACAGACCCTGGGGTCTGTATTGAGGACTTTATCCTTCATATCCACATAGCTCGCGGAGATGATCTCCACGCCATTAAATATCTGCCCCTCAAGTTGAAAGGACCAGATCGACATTGGTTGAAAAGCCTCCCCGAAAACTACATGGGAAGTTGGGAGGAACTTGAGGATGCTTTCAGGGCCAATTTTCAAGGGACCTATGTCCGACCTCCGGATGCAGATGATTTAAGTCACATAATACAACAACCCGGAGAGTCAGCCCGTAAGCTTTGGAACATATTTCTCACTAAGAAGAATCACATTGTTGATTGTCTGGATGCCGAAGCCTTAGTGGCCTTCAAGCACAGTATCCGAGACGAAAGGCTCGCCAGACACCTCAGCCAATAAAAGCCGAGGACAATGGCAGCCCTAACAAGCCATACGACACGCTTTTGCGCAGGTGAGGACAGCTGGTTGGCCCGTAGAGGCACCAGCTACCCAGGCACATCCAAAATTAGGGATGGCAACGAGAAGCCACGAAGCAATAAAAACAAGCGTCGAAACAATGATGAGAGTCCGGACAACACGACGGTCAATGCCAGATTCAGGGGCTCTTGACCCGGTCACGGAAAAAGCCATTTAAAGACAGAGGGGATGGACCGTCCAGCCTAAATAAGGTTCTAGACAGATTATGTCAAATTCATGGCACCCCTGAAAAACCTACAAACCACACCCACAGAGAATGTTGGGTCTTCAAGCAGGCCGGCAAGCTAAACGCCGAACACAAAGGAAGGGAGACGCCGAGTTAAGACGAGGATGAGCCTCGCCAGCCGAACACCGGGGGACAGAAAAAATTCCCACCAGAAGTCAAAACAGTGAATATGATCTATGCAACTCATATACCGAAGAGAAGGCGCAAACGCGCACTCAGAGACGTATACGCTGTATAGCCCGTCGCCCCCAAATTCAACCCTTGGTCGGCCTATCCGATCACTTTTGATCGCAGGGATCATCCGACACCTGACACAGAGGATTGGCTGCCTTGGTTCTCGACCCAATAATTGATGGATATCATCTGACACGAGTCCTTATGGACGGCGGCAGTAGTATTAATCTGATATATCAGGACACTATCCGCAAGATGGGGATAGACCCATCAAGAATCAGCAAAAGCAACACTAACTTTAAAGGAGTAATACCAGGCGTTGAGGCCTGTTGCACGGGCTCTCTCGTATTAGAGGTTATATTGGGTTCTCCCGACAACTTCAGAAGCGAAGAATTAATCTTCAACATCGCTCCATTCCCGAGCGGCTATCACGCGCTACTCGGAAGAGCGGCCTTCGCTCGCTTCAACGCAGTGCCGCACTATGCCTACCTTAAACTCAAGATGCCCGGCCCACGTGGCGTTATCAGAGTTAGCAGAAACATAGAGCGTTCCTTATGAGCGGAAGAATATATGGCAGCTCTAGCAGCCTAACCTAAGCGGCCTCTCCAACAAGAATACATGATCGGTCGTCAAGACCATAGACAAGGCTAGACGAGTCCGGCGCACCGCCGGTGGTAATAGCACAGATAAACCTGAGCTGGGGTCTATAGATATACCCCCATAGGCGGTGCTATGGGCTGCGAACATGTAACAAAGCCCATAGTTCGGCTTGACCCTATTAATATAATAATATATTGCATTTTAATGATTCATTGAGAATAACCAACTACTCGCACGATTACACCAGACTCTTTTACTTGGGTTTTTCCTCTTTACAGATGACTATCGTGCTACACCCTTCCAGGATACGGTGCAACGGAGACAAAGGGGCAGACATGCAGCAGGGCCCCGCTCAAAGGTTTCTCTTTAGATTAAGCCCCTGTGTAAACCTTCTTTAATGTCTCTTGTTGTTTGATATCCCCCGGGTACTCAATACACCCACGAGGAATACTGGCGTTATTGGCATTTCGCCACGTCAGGTTAATGCGTGTACCTGGTAATTCGGTGTTCATTATCGAGGGCATTACTCAGCCCGGTATATGTTACAAAGTCCGAATACCTTCGGGAGTGTTCGATGTCGCGAGTTTGGCCTTATATGCATCAGCTCCAAATCATGTCTTTGGTCAAATGTTGGGTTTTCCCGGCTCCTGGGTTTGCTACCTTACGTTCCGTTTTATCAGCTAAGGCAGCTAAAGGAGAACTACTGCGATTGTGCCCTGGTTATTCCAGACGAGCACCTCAGTAGAGAAAGCTGAAAACTGACTATCATGATACATCGAGAGACTGGTTAACCACTCGATGACTCCACGGAATCTTCGGGGTTCCTCTGCATTAATGAAGGACTGGTTTCCCGGTCATGTACGTACGCACACCGAATTCGGATGAACGCGGAAGTACCCGGGGCTATATAGTAGCCCCACTGTCAAACTCCTATGGCTAAGTGCAAGTGTTAAAGCAATATAGTCTGATTGCCTAGTTCGACATGCGATCACCTCCTTAATGGACCAAGACGTTGGATCAAGTGTGATTACGTGCCTTTTTCGAACACCCCCGCATTGTTTGCGTGGGGGCTGAAGCCGACAACAACAAAATTTCAGGTTATATACATACATAAACGGCCGCACAGGAGGCACTACAATACTTTTGGGCAAAAGTATAAATACAGCCTTTCTAATCAAAATAACATTGTTTTTTACAATTGAGATATATGTCATTCGAACATAATACTCTTCAAGCACTGAGCCTATATTAAACGGGTGCCTTCTAGGACTTGCTCAAAATAGTGCTCGGTCGGGTCCTGGCCTCCCGCCGGACCCCGGGTTGCAATACCGGTGGCCTCCATATCCGCCCAATATGTTTTAACATGGACAAGAGCCATCCGCGCACACTCTATGCACGCCTACTTCTTCACAGCATGGATACGTGACGCAGCGCCAAGGAATTGTTGCACTAAACCAAAATAACTGTCCGGCCTTGGTCCCTTCGGCCATAGATGGTCTACAACAGACCTCATGGCAAGTCCGGACAACCTATGGAGCTCGGCCCATGCGGCCATCCTTTCATTCAATGGCAGCGGACGCGTCGGGGAACTGAACTGCGACCAGAATAACCTTTCTACCTCATGATATTTCGGATCTTTGAAAAACTCAGTCACATCAGCAGTACTTTTTGCCAGGTCCGCATATGCGTCTTCAACACTCCATAACTGATCGAGAGGAGCATACTTTCGATCTCCGAACTTCATCCGCAACAAAAAGGGCTTCCCAGCCATGATATATCCGGCTTGTCGAAGCTCCTCCCGTGCAGCTCTGATTTCAGAGCGTGTTTCCTTGGCTGCCCCTAAGGCCTTCTTCAGATCAGCCGCTTTCGCTGGGCTCTCCTTTTCAAGGAGCTCATATCGCTCGGCGGCATCTCTCAGCTCAATAGCCATCTTGGCTATTTTCTCTTCGCTCTGACGATGAGAGGCCTGTTCAGCTCTTAACTCTTCGGCCGCCTTTGGGGCAGCCGCATCACTTATTGTGGCTTGTTCCTTGGCTAGGGCAAGTTCCGCCTGAAGGGCCTCCACGGCAGCAGCGCCATCTGCAGCCACAGCATATTATAGATACTAGCATCATGCTCCTCTTAAATATTAGATGATGAAACAAAGATAAGCAGCACATACCCTGTGCCTCATCAAGCCGCTTGTTCACAAGCGTGATGTCTGCATTCTCCACATCAAGTTGTCGCCTTAGTTCGGCGAACTCAGCAGTCCGGTCAACCGCTGGACACTTAGCCGTCTGCACATAACGCAGCGCGATCATTACTTGGGAGTATGATCCTCCGTTTGCCACCTCGGGCTGGCAACCAGAGTCTTAGGGGCTACTATCTACACAGAGCACACCTAGTGTATGCGGTACACCTGAAAGTTTACATATTTCTTTGCGTACCTCAAAGCCTTTGAGCAGGCTTATAAAAGCTTCATTCAACCCGCTTTTGGCGGATGAAATTCTCTCAAACACCGTACTCATTAAAGCACAGTGTGCCTCGAATATAGTCGCTTGCTCCAGAAGGCCCGTTAGCGTGTCCGGCTGACTACCGGACAGACTCGGACTCTTTCTACTGCCTCCTTGGGAGCCAAACACTCCGGGCTTCGGGCGGCCGAAATGTTAACTTCTGGCCTTGACGGGTTGGGAGAGATCCTCCATGACGACACCTCGGGGTCTCCCGCCCCATGGGGTGGAGAGGTAGGTGGAGTTTCACTCTCCATCATCTCCGGAAGAAGATCCCCCGAAGACGAATTCTGTTCAGAAGGGCTACGAGCCGGACTACAAGAGATAGATCTCGGTTATTATTTTCAAAGATAAAGCAGGACATGTTTTATCATAGTCCTTTTTCACTTACAACTCAGTGGAGGGCTGGCCCGTTTGCGGGTGCTGTGCGGTGAGGACGCCCTCTGGGGCAGGACTCCCTGGCGAGGGTTTCTTCCCTTGTTTGGGCACCTCCGTTTCCAAGTCTTCGGAGGCGGCCCTTTTCTTCCCGTGGGGGGAGGGAACCTTAGATTCACCTCCCCGATTATCCTCCTTCGTGGAGACATTAATTTGCCCGGTTTGGATGTGCGATGTATGAAGCTCGCTTTCAGCTTCTCTTCTCTTCCCTTCATCCTTCCCCGACGGCACTTGATATGGTGCGCGTTTAAGCATCCTGGTTAATGCAGGATTCGGCAAGCCTTCGGGAAGACGGGCCGGACACCTGATCCTCTCCGCCTTATTTAGCCAATCCTGGCCGCGGATAATTTTCAGAATAATGTTATAATATACATGAATAGCGTGTTCGGTTGCAGAGTAACTTACTTGGGTATCTGGACGATTGCAGTTCAAGCCCGCATCCTCGGTGGTGTCCGGATACTTAACTCGTGATCCGAAGAATAGCCGATACATCCCTTCGAGAGTCATGCCAAAGAAGTGCTGAGTAGTTCGCAGTCCTTCTAGTTTGAACTCCCACATCCGGAGAGGTCGACGTTTGCACGGCAGGACCCGACGGACTAGCATTACCTGAATTATTTTGATGAGGCTGACATCCCTCTCAAGAATATCCCGAATGTGGCTCTGCAATGTCGGTACATCATTTGCAGGCCCCCAGTCCAATCCCTCATTGACCAATGACGCCAGTTGGGGCGGAGGGCCCGAGTGGAAGGCAGGTGCGGCCACCCACTTTGTGCCTCGGGGAGCTGTGATATAGAACCACCTCCATTGCCATAAATCGAACACCTCCGGGAAGGAACCTTCTGGCCATGGGGCATCGGAGCTTTTGCTTATTATAGCGCCTCAGCACTCCGCGTGTCGCCCATCAATCACCTTCGGCTTTACATTGAAGGTCTTGAGCCATAGACCAAAGTGTGGGGTGATGTGGAGGAAGGCTTCGCACACGATGATAAACGATGAGATGGGAAGGATGGAATCCGGAGCTAGATCGTGAAAATCTAGCCCATAATAAAACATGAGCCCCCTCACAAAGGGATCAAGACTAAAGCCTAAGCCTTAGAGGAAGTGGGAAACTAATACAACACACTCGTTGGGTTCGGGAGCGGGGATGACCTGCCTTTGGGCAGGAAGCCTGTGCTGGATTTCGGCGGTCAGATACCTGGCCTCCCTGAGATTCTCGATGTCCTCCTCTGTGACAGAGGAGGCCATCCACTGACCTTGAAGGTTGGGTCAGGACATGATTGAAGGTCCAAAGTGCTTAAGCCTGAGCTCTGGGTGTTGGAACTCGAGGTGGGGGAAGGAGCAAGCGTGGGAAGAAAGGGACGTGCCTCGGTCCCTCTATAAAGGGGGTGAATATCAAGCGTCCTAAAATTGAGGAGTCATACCAATAGGCGTAGTTGGGTTACCCACGCACGTATTGATGAGAATCCCGCGATATGGGGAACACGATCTCTGCTTCGACAAGACGTGCCAATAAAACCGCCTCGCAACACGTGTAGTGGCAGGCTGGGAAAACGGTTCGTAGCAACCGGGCCACGGCGTGATGTCATGCTAGGAAAAGTTGTCAGCAGATTGGATTTGTGGAATATTATGCTCTCTACAATGGTATGTTGAATTTATTTTGCAGAGCCGGACACGATTCATGTGTTCGAAGTTTATCCTGGAGTATTCGGAGATGGAACCTACCTTGCAATGCCGAAGACAATATGCGCGCCAGAATCATCATCATTGAAGCCTGGTTCAGGGGCTACTAAGGGAGTCCTGGATTATGGGGTATTCGGACAGCCGAACTATATACTTTGGCCGGACTGTTGGACTATGAAGATACAAGATTGAAGACTTCGTCCCGTGTTTGGATGGGACGCTCCTTTGCATGGAAGGCAATCTTGGCGATTCGGATGTCTAGATCTCCTTCTCTGTAACCGACTCTGTGTAATCCTAGCCCCCTCCGGTGTCTATATAAACTGGAGGGTTTAGTCCGTAGGACAAGGACACTCATAATCATAGGCTAGCTTCTAGGGTTTGGCCTCTACGATCTCGTGGTAGATCAACTCTTGTAATACTCATATCATCAAGATCAATCAAGCAGGAAGTAGGGTATTACCTCCATCGAGAGGGCCCGAACTTGGGTAAACATCGTGTCCCCAGCCTCCTGTTACCATTAGCCTTAGATGCACAGTTCAGGACCCCCTACCCGAGATCCGCCGGTTTTGACACCGACATAGACCACGACCACCTGGTTTAACCATCCTGCTAATATATAACAGGGGTAGTTCAGGATTGAGAAATTTTCATAGACAAGAATCATTCATGATGAAACATGCATAATGAAAGGAGCGCGATAGATACTACATAGTAGTCGGCATAACTTACAAAAGGGTTCGGACATAGAGTTCAGTACACAGAGTTCAGTACATAAACTAAGTCATCATAGGTGGCACGCCGGCTCGCGGCGAATGCATCTAATACTAATAAGAAAGACTACATCAATCCCAGGAGGAACTGTGGAGGTAGTCGTAGCTCGACAGCTGGTAGTGACACAATGGATAGTCCTCCACATCAGCGGCCTGGGGGGCGTGGATACTCTGGTGTAGAACCCGACACTCAAGTGGCAGAAGAGGATCAAGTGCGGGAGCATGGCCTCCCACCTCTGGCCAACCGACACCGTGGGATGTCATGGTCCTAGCTGGGTAGATTGCAGAACGCAGCAGCTGTCTAGATCGGACAAAGGGGTGCAACAGCGTCAGAGCACTGTAAAGGTGCTGACGGGTGGTGTACAACTCGTGGCGAAGAGCTCGGTCCAGCCCATCAGCATGCAGAACCAGGTTCTGATGGTGGAAGGGCTCTCGGGTGACGGTGGAGTAGGCAGCAGTGTAGTATCCCTCCGCACCAACGTCGGATGCAATAGCAATGTGCTTGAAAGGGGAACTGTCCAACGCCCGATACTCTCCACGAAGACGTGTCAGAGCAGCATAAGCAGGATCGTGGACTGCCATCTCGATGGTCACTCCAACACCATGAGCGGTGCGCAACACAGTAGTGGAGTCATACTCCCGAGAGTAGAGGTGGACGATGGGACGGTACTGCTCCTGGTTAAAGTCCTGAAACTGCTCGAACACGGTATACTCAGGGTGCCAGCGATAACACAGATAGGTCATCATCTGAGCTAGCACAACAGGTGATCCTCAGGCACCAATGACCGTCATGTGGCACACGACCTGCCTCATGGGTTCCATCTGAAAACAAAGATGTTTCAATGGAGTCAAATGATAATGTGGGTATTATTCAAAATACTATCCTACAAAATAACTATGGCTTATCCAGCTTTGGGGTGAATGTGGTAACGGGATCCTAATGTTAGAGTTAGTAAATTCGTTTAACCCGAGTAGGAGAGAGTTCAGAGCCCCAGAGTAAAGGTTGAGGAGTAAAAGATCCTAATACCACCTAATGGGGACGTGGGCCTGTAAGGCACATAACCATTTTAGTAAAAGTTTTTTAGTGACTAGACTCGACTTCGGCCAAGGAGTATGGAAGGGGATTCCTACAAGTAGTCGGCTCTGATACCAACTTGTGACGCCCCTGAGTCAATCGTGCACTAATCATGCACGCAAATGTGTATGATCAAGATCAGGGACTCACGGGAAGATATCACAACACAACTCTAAAAGTAAAATAAGTCATACAAGCATCATATTACAGGCCAGGGGCCTCGAGGGCTCAAATACAAGTGCTCGAGCACAAACGAGTTAGCGGAAGCAACAATATCTGGGAACACACACAAGTTAAACAAGTTGCCATAATATGGCTAGCACAAACTGGGATACAGATCGAAAGAGGCGCAGGCCTCTTGCCTAGGATCCTCCTAAACTACTCCTGGTCATCGTCAGTGGCTTGCACGTAGTAGTAGGCACCTCCAGTGTAGTAGGAGTCATTGTCGACGATGGCGTCTGGCTCCTAGGCTCCAACGTCTGGTTGCAACATCCAAGAAGAACAGGAAAAGGTGGGGGGGAGAGGGAGCAAATCAACCGTGAGTGCTCATCCAAAGTACTCGCAAGCAAGGATCTACACTACATGTGCATGGGTATATGTGTAAAGAGGCAATATCGATGGACTGAACTATAGAATGCCAGAATAGGAGGGGGATAGCTAGTCCTATCGAAGACTATGCTTCTGGCCGCCTCCATCTTGTAGCATGTAGAAGAGAGTAGATTGAAGTCCTCCAAGTAGCATCGCATAGCATAATCCTACCCGGCGATCCTTCCCTCATTGCCCAGTGGGAAAGCGATCACCTTGTTGTCTATGGAACTTGTCTGGGTGTGTTTTATTAAGTATCTAGCTCTAGTTGTCATAAGGTCAAGGTACAACTCCGAGTCGTCCTTTTACCAAGGGACACGGCTATTCGAATAGATAAACTTCCCTGCAGGGGTGCACCACATAACCCAACATGCTCGATCCCTCTGGCTGGACACACTTTCCTGGGTCATGCCCGGCCTCGGAAGATCAACATATCACTGCCCTACCTAGGCCTAACAGAGAGGTGAGCACACCGATCTAAATCCTAAGCGCGCATAGGTCCGGGCCCATCGCCCATTGCACACCTGCATGTTGCGTGGGCGGCTGGAAGCAGACCTAGCCTCCCTAATACAAGTGCAGGCATTCCAGTCCAATCCGGCGCGTGCCCCTCAGTTGCTAACGTCTAGAAGGCTTCGGCTGATACCACGACTTTGAGTGCCCATAACTGTCCCCGCGTAGTTGGTTAGTGCATATAGGCCAGTGGCCAAACTCAGATCAAATACCAAGATATCGTTAAGCATGTTATTTTGAAGTAACCGCGGACGCCAACCAGGGCTAGGCCCACCTCTTGCCTAGGTGGTCTCAACCTGCCCTGTTGCTCCGCCACAAAGATCCACTTGCGGGTACTCTACGAGCCGACCCGACTTTAGTCACCATCTGTATAATATGTATGTATGTATAGTATATAACCGTGATCACCTCCCGAGTGATCACGGCCCGATAGTATAGCAAGGCAGACGGATAAGAATGAAATGCCACATATGATAAACTAGCATCCTATACTAAGCATTTAGGATTGCAGGTAAGGTATCGACAGATGTAGCAACAATGACACTACTCGAATGCAAGCAGTAGAGGGAATAATAGGCCATATCTGGTGATCAAGGGGGGCTTCCCTGGTTGCTCTGGCAAGAAGGAGGGGTCGTCAACTCCGTAGTCGAACTGTGCAGCAGCAACGTCGGTCTCGTAGTCTACCAAAGAGAAGAGGGGGAAGAAACAATAAATACAATGCAAACATAAGCATGATGATGTATGACATGACAATGAGCGGTGCTAGGTGTGCCCCAATCACGACAGTAGGTGGTACCAGCGAAGGGGGGAAATATCCGGGAAAGTATCTCGGGTGTTTCACATTTTCGGACAAATGAACCGGAGGGGGAAAGTTGCATGTTCGCTATGCTAGGGATGTGTGGCAGACGAAAGGGCTATGTATTCAGATTCGTCTCATCGTTCTAAGAAACTTTCATGTAGAAAACATTTTCATCTGAGGTACGATTTATTTTCTATGCTTTTCTAAAGTTTTAATCATTTTCTGAATTTATCTAAATTAACAGAAATGGAATTATGACATCAGCATTGCACGGGGATGACGTCAGTAGTCAACACACTCGTTGACTGGTCAAAATGAAAAGAGGGGCCCACTCGTCATAGACAGTGGGGCTTATCAGAGGTTTATTTTAATTAGACAGAGTTAATTAGTAGTAGGACCCCACATGTTAGTGACTATTTAGGTTAACTAATTAATCTTATTTATAAAAACTTTTTAATTAGTTTAATTACGCGGTGGGGCCCGCATGTCAGTGCCACTGGGCTGCCTAGTCAGCACTTTGACTAGGTCAACCCAGTTAATGGGGCCCCCATGGCCCACTAGCATTGACCCAAGGGTGGGGCCCGCCAAGGCCAGGTCGGCGCTCGCGCCGGAGTTGCCCCGATGAGCCAAAATGCGGCGAAGGGTGCTGGTGAGCCTCGGGATTTCGCCATGGTGGCCAAAAACGGGTGCGGCCAGGCTCTCTAAAACGACCTCTTCGCACCGTGTCTGATGGAGGGGAGCACGACGGCGGGGGTGGCCGGAATGGTCGCCGGCGATGATGTCGGGCAGATGCCGAGGCTCACCGAGTTTGAAGGCGAGACTGCGGGACATGGTTTGTCGCGGGGCTGGGTGCGTTCGAACGCAGAGAAGAAGCCGCGTCGAACGGTAGTCATACCGTGGCCGCAGATGCCGTGTAGCGACGGCGGCGAGCTGCACGGCGGACGCCGGCGTTCGGCCGCGAGAGGGAACAGCGATGCGGTGCATTGGCAAGTACGCAAAATGGCCAGGAGGCCCCTACATGCGTGTGCGAGCACAAGGGGCACGATCCCGGGACCAAATGGTCACCGGACGGCTGCCGGTGATGAGCGCGTGCGGCGACGCGCTCGAGAAAGTTGGGGGCGGCGCGTTCAACTTGCGAATGGCATCAAGAAAGAGAGGGGAGGAAGCGGGGGTTCACCGAGCGGCACACATGGTGGCCCTTGCGGGTTTAGTAGCAGCAGAGGGCGTCGTCGGAGTTGGGGATGAGCGGCGGCGACCGGAGATGTGGAAGAAGGGAACCGGTGCAGCAGCGCCTCCGAGCTCCAGCTATGGCCACCGGTCGACGAGGAAGACGATGGTGGAGACGACAGACACGTTGGCAAGGCGAGGCGATGGCTGTGGCCGCGCATTTTACGGCGGCCAGTCCATGGCGGTGCTCGGATGCCGTGGGGAAGGAGGAAGCAGCGAGGTGGATTTGAGGGGAGGGGAGGCGCAGGGGCCGAGAAGGGCAGCGGGGGTGAGTGGGAGAAGGAACCGAGGAGGCGGGGCGTGGCGGCCTTATCTCCTCCCGGCATCGGGCGGGAACGGCTGGGAATGCGCCCCTGTTCCGACCCTGGTCGGGGGAATAGGGAAAGGAGATGACAAGGTGGGTGGGCCGGCTGGGCTGGTTGAACTGGCCGGCTAAGCTGTTGGCTAGCTGGGCCAGTTGGCCCAGGGGGTTTGGGGGGGGGGGTTCCTTTTCTCTTTAGTTTTGTTAGGTTTTTTATTTCCTTTTCTATTTTAATTCAATTTAAAATATTTATGCATTCTGTGAAAGTGTGTTTCCTTCACCTTAAATACCTGAACATTAATTGGCACACTCCGAACATTTTAGTTTTAATGTTGAAATTTTTTGTTATTTGACATATTTTGAATTTGACTTTTGAACCGGTTTTGAACTAACGAGAGATTAGCAACAGTAATGGAACTGACGTGGCATCATTAGCAGAGTTTCACTATAGCTTAATTATACAGGCGTTACAGGCTTCTTGAAGCCAAGCGGAGTCGTCGACGATGAAGGCAAGCGCGCCAAGATGTATCACGTGGCCTAGGGTCAAACCACCACCGGAAACCATGTTGATGAAGATCGGAAAATGCAACCTCACCAGAAGTTGCTCAGACGCCCGCCCCATGGTGGGCGCCATCTACCATGGGAATGAGTCTGGAAGTAAGAGTAGGGGTACGTAGGAGGAGGCAGTGTCCTAGCTATGGCAAGGTTGTACACACAAGTTTATGAGTTCAGGCCCCTCTCGGAGGAGGTAACCACCCTACGTCTCGGTGCCTCGGAGGCTTGTCGACTGGATATGTGTGAAAGTTACAATGGGTGCAAACCCTTGTGCCAGAGGAGGGGTGGCTTATATAGAGTGCGCCAAGCCCCTTGCAGCCCTCAGTTACACAGGGTTCATTGTGAGTTATGACTAGAATGTTACTGGTAACGCCTGTTATCAATGATCTTTATGACGACGGAGTGAATGCTTGACCGTTGCCATCCTGGGTGACTTTAGGCCTTCTGTACTCCGTGTGATCCTTTTGTATGGTTGAGTGGAATTGGGATATTTGAGTCGAATCTTTCGTCGAGTGGATTGGACTTCAGGAGCATTTCAGTTGGTATCTTCTGTTATACTTTGTATGTCTTTGACTCTAGGGCAGTATCCTTGGGTAGGGTGTCTAGGTCAGGTCTAAGACCCTACCCTAGGTACATGTCATCATCACAACGTGCTAGTTTTGGCCTAGTAACACCCCTTCCCCACCCACCACACACACACACACACTTGCTAAGCATCATTTATTGATGAGTGTAAGAGGAATAGAGAGAGAGAGATTATTGGAATTATTGTTGTATTTCTTGAGCCTCATGGGCGTATACATAAGAGTACAAGATTAATTTGGAGTACAAGACAAGGTAGAAATTAATCCTATGCTATCCTATGTTTCCTAAGTACCCACGATATTCAACATTCCCCATAGTCACAACGGTACCAACGGAGACGGTGAGACTGGAGAAGAATCCAAAGCTAAGCCGATAGACATCCCTCCCACAGTCCTGACGGTCGACACATCACGGAAGTCGTGTATAGACTATAGAGTGGAAACCACGAGGTTGCTCAAGTAAGGTGATAGCCCTTCTGTTCCGTTGTTGAGGTAGCCGAGAGTGTTGGGTGGTGTAACCGTGGTGGATCTCTGACTGGTTTGGCATATTTTTCCACTTTAATTTTATGTTGGCATAGAGTAGGACTAATGCCTTTAAGATCATCCAGAATATATCCAATAGCAGCATGGTGCTTCTTCAGAGTTTTCAATAATCTTTCCTCTTCCTACTCTGAAAGGTTAGCAGTAATAATAACAGGATATATGTCGGTGGGAAACGACACCTATGGGATCACTAGAATCCCAACTGCGGTTGCGGGGCGCGGGATCGTGAGAAGAGCAGGACTAGCAGACAGCACAAAGGGGATTTACCCAGGTTCAGGCCGCAAAGATGCGTAAAACCCTATGATCCTGCTTTGGTGAATGTATTTACTGTTCTTGAGCTCTTGAACTAGCTCTGGGTGTTGCCAGGTTCCAAAGAGCCGAATCCTTCTCCCGTGTGCCTTGGGCCTCCTTTTATAGGTGAAAGGGGCTGCCACAGTGGAACACAGGAGCTGGAAAGTGCTACAACGTTATGAGCTTATCGCTGGTATTACAGGACAAAGTGCATTAAATGCGGGGCTTAGGTGTCACGCCCAATATGCGACCCTATCCAAAAGGAACTCGAAGGTCCCACCAAGGATAGACCCCATATTGAAATGCTTTTGCAAGAATATGATCACCCGAAAAACTTGAATTAAATCCACCAGAGAAGAAAAAGAGATGAAGAATGTCGAACAAAACGAGAATTAACCGGTTGAAATAATTTACGAAAGACAGAAGAGGTTCCACACGAATGAAATAGATTGTCGAGAGAGAGTCAGACTCCGGGAAGAAAAGGGTGGGAGGGCGGAAAAACCAAAGGCAACTTGGAAGGGGAAAACGACGAATATCTTGAAGAGACAACACCGGTTGAAACCATTGAGGAAAGAAAGCAAAGACTTCACACGAGTAGGATGGATACTCGATTACGGACTCCGGTTCCGAGAAGAAGAAGGGTGGGCGGGTGGGAAAAGAAAACAACTGAGGATTGAACTCAAAGATGAAGAGGCTCGAGTCGACTTGACGAGAAATGCACCGGATGAAAAGAGGTGAGGAACAACGATCCGAAAACCAACTGCGTGATCATAAAGAAAAATTTGAAGGGGAAGAGAAGTAATTCAAAACACCTATGTCAAGATTCCTTACCAGAGCGACGAAGGGGCTGAGCAGTAAAAAGAAATCCTACTCTCCGATATAACTAGACTCCAAAAACAGTTTTCTTCTAGACTCAACAACGGCCAAACTACACGATCAATCAAGGGGGCTCCTAGGTTCGGTCGAGGCTCTGATACCAACTTGTCACGCCCAATATGCGACCCTATCCAAAAGGAACTCGAAGGTCCCACCAAGGATAGACCCGCATATTGAAACACTTTTGCGAGGTGGATATCATTACATCAACATTACATAATAGATGGGGATACATACATAAGGCATACAATGCCACATGAATAAAACATCACAATACGCAAGAGCCACATCCGACTACGGATGAAACACAAACAGGAACTCAAACGACATCCACCATGCTAGCCCAGGCTGCTGACCTGGAACCTATCCCCTGATCAAAGAAGAAGCAGAAGAAGAACTCAACGCAAACAAGCATCGCTCTCGCGTCATGATCATCGCAATACCTGTACCTGCAACTGTTGTTGTAGTAATCTGTGAGCCACGAGGACTCAGCAATCCCATTACCATGGGTATCAAGACTAGCAAAGCTTAAAGGGAAAGGAAGGGGTAAAGTGGTGAGGCTGCAGCAGCGACTAAGCATGATATGGTGGCTAACATACGCAAATAAGAGTGAGAAGAGAGCAAGCAGAACGGTCGTCAACTAGTAATGATCAAGAAGTGATCCTGAACTCCTACTTACGTCAAACATAACCCAGAAACCGTGTTCACTTCCCGGACTCCGCCGAAAAGAGACCATCACGGCTACACACACGGTTGATGTGTTTTAATTCGGATCTGGTGTCAAGTTATCTACAACCGGACATTAACAAATTCCCATCTGCCTATTACCGCAGGAACGGCTTTCGAAAGATTATACCCTGTAGGGATGTCCCAACTTAGCCCATGACAAGCTCTCGCGATCAACAAAGGAATAGACCTTCTTCTAGGAAGACCCGATCAGACTCGAAATCCCGGTTTACAAGACATTTCAACAATGGTAAAACAAGACCAGCAAAGCCGCCCGATGCGCCGACAATCCCGATAGGAGCAGCACATATCTCGTTCTCAGGGCAACACCGGATGGGTCAGCCTACGAGTAAAACCAGACCTCGAGTTGCCCTGAGGTGGTCCCGCAGTCTGCCCGGTTCGGACCAACACTTAGACAAGCACTGGCCCGGGGGGGCTAAAATAAAGATGACCCTCGGGTTGGCCGACCCAAGGGAAAGGGATAGATGGTGGTGAGGCAAATGGTAAAACCAAGGTTAGGCCTTGCTGGAGGAGTTTTATTCAAAGCGAACTGTCAAGGGGGTCCCATAAATCACCTGACCGCGTAAGGAACGCAAAATCCGGGAACATAACACCGGTATGACGGGAACTAGGGCGGCAAGAGTGGAACAAAACACCAGGCAAAAGGGCGAGTCTTCCACCCTTTACCAAGTATATAGATGCGTTAATAATATAAGAGATATTGTGATATCCCAACCAAAAATCCTGTCCACCATGGAGAAATCTTCAACTTCACCTGCAACTAGAAATGCTATAAGAGGGGCTGAGCAAAGCGGTAACATAGCCAAACAACGTTTTGCATAGGAAAGGTGTCAAAGGTTAGAGGTTCATGGCAATATGGGATGGCTTGAATAAACAGGTGATAAGTAGCGCAGCATAGCGATAGAACAAAGCAACTAGCATAGCAATGATAGTAGTAAGATCCAGGGTAGCGGTCATCTTGCCTGAAATCCCGCAAGGAAGAAGAACGAGTCCATGAAGAAGACGAACGGATGAAGCCGAACCAAGCGTAGACGAACGAATCCTCACGATCGCAATGAAACAGGAACTATTGAAAAGAAGCACACAACAAACACACCACACATGAACAAGGCATGATGCACAACAAGCATGATGCATGACAAAGCTACATGAAGCTACTCATGGCAAGAGATGATGCAAACAAGAGCAACACATCAAGGCAAGTTTAAATGAGGCCGGGAACAACATATAACAATTCCGGTAAGTCCTCATATGCATATTTCGAAATTGGTCCAGATCTGAATAAATCTTATGTTCAAGTTGTTAAACAGCAAGTTAAGATGCACCAAGATGATCTACACGAAATTCTAGTCAAGTTACATATAAAGTTCATTTAGTTTGGATCTACACGAAATTCTAAACAAGTTAAACATGGCATTGATGCAAAATGCACTCAAACATCAAGCAAACACCTCAAAACAAGGATGCAACATGATAATATGAAACTACATGCAATTATAAGCAAGTTTCATATAGAGCACACTCAAAACGGAGCAACGGTTCAACACACACACGTGAAACAAGTTTAAAGGACAAGCTGTCCCAAAACAGCAACTAGGCATATTGCAAGCATCAAAACAACATGCTACAGCACCTCAACATAATAAAAAAGGCATGGACATGATGTACAGGTAAAGAATTACAAAACATGAACACTGAGCTATCTCCATAAATCACTAGAACATACTCAAATACACATGGTAAGATTGCAAGTTATAACAATTTCAGACTTTGCAGAAAAATAACATCACGATGCAATGTTTAGAGCTATCAAACAACATGTTACAGGAACTTATAATGGCAAACAAAGGCATGACATGAATCTACGAATTGCATAGATCAAAAGTCCCTTACTGACCATAAGCCAAAAAGGATCAGAAAATAGGATGGCACCCACGTAAACATGGCAAGTTATTATACAGATTCATACATGGCAGAAACAGAATTATGAAGGCATGTAGATGAGCTTGTGCAACTCTCTACGGAGCAATACATGGCATGGAAAGGCAACCAACAGTAAGAAGACATGTTTGTGAAGCTAAGCATGGCAATATCAAGTCCATAGGGTGCATGGAACACTAGGAAAACACATGTAAACAACTGAACTTAATGTTAACAGGCTGACAGCAACATTATGAAGCAACTTTGGAGCAAGATATGAACAAGCTACAGTAAGCTATAAATGCTACCAGGGGCATGGATGGATATAGCATGACATGTAGATCAAAACATGTTTATAGAACATCTCCAGCTTATGCATAGAATGATTAGTAGCAACATGTTTATATAGCATCACGAAATAACAGATTCAGCCTAGCAAAATAGCAACATCATGAACCCTACTTAACAAGCTTGAATCACTCACCACAAGTCATTGCATGACAAGATAAGCATAGCATCATCAAGAAGACATGTTTATGTAACAAACCAAGGCAAGAACAAGTCCATAGCATGCAAGGATCAATTATAGCAACCTTGGCCAAATTGAATAACATGTAAACAATCTGCCAGGAAACATTTTGAAGCAAAAGTAGAGCACGAAAATGACATGCTAAACTACTCCATAATTGCAACAAAGGACATGATGGACAATAACCTATTGTTCAAAACACCCTTACTGAAGTATTTCAAAATATGCATCGATCTCTCTATAGCATCAAGTTTACATGGCATGAAAATAACAGCAGAACAGAGACTAAAATCAGCAACATCACGATGCCTAGTTTGCATGCTTGTGCTAGTCACCAAATTGATCACAAAAATACATGGTAAGCACCTCTGTAAAGAAGACATGGCATAGTTCAGAACACATATAGACATCAACCTCATAGGATGCACACATCAATCATGGCAAAAATGACAAAAGAACTCTTTCTGTTAACAGACAGCAGAAAACATCATGAAGCACTCTTACAATGATGATTCAGGCATCTAGATGACCTCAAATGAATATGATGCAATGGAATGGAGTGATGTACTCGTTGAGGCGAACAATTTGACATATTACACGCACGAAATGGAGCTACGGATGCAGAGTTACAGCATGATGAACATGGCATGAAAATTACAGCCAATCTGGGACTTAGTGGAATCGGGATCAACCTCGGGAACTGCACGGTTTACGAGGCACGTCGGAGATGGGGCCGGAATCTTCACCGGAGTTGCGTGGATGGCCGGAGAAGACGAATCCGGGCCGGATCTCGCCGGATCCGGCCGGGGCGAGTCGGAGGGGCGACGAGGGAGGCACGGCGGCGCTCGGCGGCGGCGATCGGCGGCGAGCGGGGCGGCAGCTCCGACGAGGGGCCGGTGGCGCGC
>NC_041385.1:168917186-168924017 GCF_002162155.2 Triticum dicoccoides
AGCGGTTTTCGGCCACGCGATCGTGATTGAACGACCGAGAGCATGGAGGGGAGTTAGATGGGTTTTGGGCCACTTTGGAATGGTGTTGGGCTGCAAAGATAAGGAGGCTTTTGTGGTTACTCGGTTAACCGTTAGAGTACCAAACGACCTCCAAATGGCACGAAACTTGACAGGCGGTCTACCGGTGCTATACCAAGGCCACTTGGCAAGCCTCGGTCCATTCTGAGAAAGTTTAATACCCACTCACAATAGGAGAGAAAAAGGGGAACGCCGGAGGGCATAGGAGTGCCGGTTTGCAAAATGGACAACGGGGAAAGGGCTCGGATGCATGAGACGAACACGTATGCAAAATGAAATGCACATGATGACATGAAAAAATGCAACATGCAAGAAAATGACATGGCAACGACGGCAAATAACTGGCAGACACCTGGCACAACGAATCCGGGGAGTTACAACACTCCTCCACTAACAAGAGATCTCGTCCCGAGATCTTAGGACCGAGACGGAAGGGAAAAGGGGATGAGGTGAAACAAGAACTCGAGAAGAAGCAAAGAATCGAGAGCACTCGAGAAGAAGAGAGGAACGATGAGAATGACGAGAATCGAAAGCTCACGGAATCAGATAGACTCTGAAACCACGCCAGTTAAAACGAGATAAGAAACGAATAAGACTGAAAGGATTTAGGCAGCACTCCGGCTAAACATGGAAAGAATAGAACACGAACTTCACAAGATGGAGTGACACTTGATGAAGACATGACACAAAACTCCGGAAAGAATTAAAAGAGTTGAATGAAAAGAACGGAGAAGAAAATGACCACTTGTGCCACAAATGAAATAGAAAGTAATCTTAGAAGAAAAGATTGAATGGAGTTGTTGAGAAAATCAACAACGAAAGAATAAGCTTTATGTGGACTTATGGATAACCTCTCAAAATTATGAGGTGATAACCTACCACAAACGGAAAAGATTAAATGTCTGAGGAGAATGAAGAAATGCAAAACTCCACTTCAAAGGATATGCAGGATTAATTACACTTTGAGATGCAAGAAGGAAGATACTTGAGCTCCTTGAACAAGAATCTTGATGAACTCTAGAAGAATGAATTAAATCATGAAGAACCACCATGAAGAACTCCGGTGACAAAAGGATGATGAGGTAGAATGAAAAATGAAAAGGATAAGATGAGCCTTGCGATGATTTAGATGGAGGTTTCGACGAAATGGCCTAGGAAATTTTGAACTCCGGAAAAAGAAAATATGAAAACACTTGAAACTAGAATTTATTCCTCAACAACAAACTCCGAAGAAAAGGATTAATCACTTGGATGAAATAAGAATAAGATTTATTGTATGCTTATCCTTCATCAAACTAAATTGATGACAAGCAATGGATTTTGCATACTACTTATTCTTCTTGAAAAGGATTGAGAAGTGACATATCGCGAACTTGAGAAGGTCTTCATGAACCACCGGTAGGATTGAAAAGCAACGAATGGATTGAATAATAATCAAGGAAAAGAATCTTGAACGAACCACCGTAAGAATTCGAAAATGACTGATGAAAGAGAAAGAATCACCGGGAAGAATTAAAATAACCAATAAGCAAGAGGGGATTTAGATACAAGAGAACGGGAAGAACTCGATCTAATTAAAGAGCACTTGAATGAAGCACCGGGATAAATAGAGAATGATAACTGGAATGATGGCCTCTGGTAAAAGAATTGGGAAAACCACTTCTGACAAACTCCGGATGGATGAAAAGAATATCCGACAAGCTGAAATAATTCGAGAGGATGACATGAAAACTCTTCTTCGATCTTCAAATGATGACGAGAAACAACACGAAAATTACTGAGGTACTCCGGGAGAATGGAAAGCAAAGAGGTTGAGCCAACAATGAAATTATTTGAAATCGATCTTGGAGAAGGCATGTGACTGATCAAATCCATTCTTACGTCACACTTGAAAGAATTGAGAATCACTCCGGGGTAATTAGAAGAGTCAGGTAAGATCCTGGGAAAAGACCTGTGGGTTAGGGCCCACTGAAGAGAAAAACACCGTTGAAAAGGATTCTTGAACAGATAAATGATGCACCGGAATAGTTGAAATACTTGAATGAGGTGACAACCTCGAATTAATTGGAACACAGACGAATCTCCTGGGATGTCTTGCAAACTCCGGAATGATAAACTGGCGAGAGACGAACGAGCAAGGAGAACACTTGATCCAAGGAAAAGAATATGATCACCCGAAAAACTTGAATTAAATCCACCGGAGAAGAAAAAGAGATGAAGAATGTCGAACAAAACGAGAATTAACCGGTTGAAATAATTTACGAAAGACAGAAGAGGTTCCACACGAATGAAATAGATTGTCGAGAGAGAGTCAGACTCCGGGAAGAAAAGGTTGGGAGGGCGGGAAAAACAAAGGCAACTTGGAAGGGGAAAACGACGAATATCTTGAAGAGACAACACCGGTTGAAATCATTGAGGAAAGAAAGCAAAGACTTCACACGAGTAGGATGGATACTCGATTATGGACTCTGGTTCCGAGAAGAAGAAGGGTGGGCGGGTGGGAAAAGAAAACAACTGAGGATTGAACTCAAAGATGAAGAGGCTCGAGTCGACTTGACGAGAAATGCACCGGATGAAAAGAGCTGAGGAACAACGATCCAAAAACCAACTGCGTGATCCTAAAGAAAAATTTGAAGGGGAAGAGAAGTAATTCAAAACACCTACGTCAAGATTCCTTACTAGAGCGACGAAGGGGCTGAGGAGTAAAAAGAAATCCTACTCTCCGATATAACTAGACTCCGAAAACAGTTTTCTTCTAGACTCAACAACGGCCAAACTACACGATCAATCAAGGGGGCTCCTAGGTTCGGTCGAGGCTCTGATACCAACTTGTCACGCCCAATATGCGACCCTATCCAACAGGAAATCAAAGGTCCCACCAAGGATAGACCCGCATATTGAAACACTTTTGCAAGGTGGATATCATTACATCAACATTACATAATAGATGGGGATACATACATAAGGCATACAATGCCACATGAATACAACATGACAATACGCAAGAGCCACATCCGACTATGGATGAAACACAAACAGGAACTCAAACGACATCCACCCTGCTAGCCCAGGCTACCGACCTGGAACCTATCCCCTGATCGAAGAAGAAGCAGAAGAAGAACTCAACGCAAACAAGCATCGCTCTCGCATCATGATCATCGCAAAACATGTACCTCCAACTGTTGTTGTAGTAATCTGTGAGCCACGAGGACTCAGCAATCCCATTACCATGGGTATCAAGACTAGCAAAGCTTAAAGGGAAAGCAAGGGGTAAAGTGGTGAGGCTGCAGCAGCGACTAAGCATGATATGGTGGCTAACATACGCAAATAAGAGCGAGAAGAGAGCAGGCAGAATGGTCATCAACTAGTAATGATCAAGAAGTGATCCTGAACTCCTACTTACGTCAAACATAACCCAGAAACCGTGTTCACTTCCCGGACTCCGCCGAAAAGAGACCATCACGGCTACACACACGGTTGATGCGTTTTAATTTGGATCTGGTGTCAAGTTATCTACAACCGAACATTAACAAATTCCCATCTGCCTATAACCACAGGCACGGCTTTCGAAAGATTATACCCTGCAGGGGTGTCCCAACTTAGCCCATGACAAGCTCTCACGATCAACGAAGGAATAGACCTTCTTCTAGGAAGATCCGATCAGACTCGGAATCCCGGTTTAGAAGACATTTCGACAATGGTAAAACAAGACCAGCAAAGCCGCCCGATGCGCCGACAATCCCGATAGGAGCTGCACATATCTTGTTCTTAGGGCAACACCGGATGGGTCAGCCTACGAGTAAAACCAGACCTCGAGTTGCCCCGAGGTGGCCCCGCAGTCTGCCCGGTTCGGACCAACACTTAGACAAGCTCTGGCCCGGGGGGGGAGGCAAATGGTAAAACCAAGGTTGGGCCTTGCTGGAGGATTTTATTCAAAGTGAACTGTCAAGGGGGTCCCATAAATCACCCGACCGCGTAAGGAACGCAAAATCTGGGAACATAACACCGGTATGACGAGAACTAGGGCGACAAGAGTGGAACAAAACACCAGGCAAAAGGCCGAGTCTTCCACCCTTTACCAAGTATATAGATGCATTAATAATATAAGAGATATTGTGATATCCCAACCAAAAATCCTGTCCACCATGGAGAAATCTTCAACTTCACCTGCAACTAGCAACGCTATAAGAGGGGCTGAGCAAAAGGTAACATAGCCAAACAACGGTTTGCATAGGAAAGGTGTCAAAGGTTAGAGGTTCATGGAAATATGGGATGGCTTGAATAAACAGGTGATAGGTAGCGCAACATAGCGATAGAACGAAGCAACTAGCATAGCAATGATAATAGTGAGATCTAGGGTAGAGGTCATCTTGCCTGAAATCCCGCAAGGAAGAAGAACGAGTCCATGAAGAAGATGAACGGATGAAGCCGAACCAAGTGTAGACGAACGAATCCTTGCGATCACAATGAAACAGGAACTATCGAAAAGAAGCACACAACATAGTAAACACACCACACATGAACAAGGCATGATGCACAACAATCATGATGCATGACAAAGCTACATGAAGCTACTCATGGCAAGAGATGATGCAAACAAGAGCAACACATCAAGGCAACTTTAAATGAGTCCTCATATGCATATTTCGAAATTGGTCCAGATCTGAATAAACCTTATGTTCAAGTTGTTAAACAGCAAGTTAGGATGCACCAAGATGATCTACACGAGATTCTATTCCAGTTACATATAAATTTCATTTAGTTCGGAGCTACGGCCTAGAAGATATGAGCAAAACAAGTTAAACATGGCATTGATGCAAAATGCATTCAAACATCAAGCAAACACCTCAAAACAAGGATGCAACATGATAATATGAAACTACATGCAATTCTAAGCAAGTTTCATATAGAGCACACTCAAAACGGAGCAACGGTTCAACACACACACGTGAAACAAGTTTAAAGGACAAGCTGTCCCAAAACAACAACTAGGCATATTGCAAGCATCAAAACAACATGCTATAGCACCTCAACATAATAACAAAAGGCATGGACACGATTTATAGGTAAAGCATTACAAAACATGAACACTGAGCTATCTCCATAAATCACTAGAACATACTCAAACACACATGGTAAGATTGCAAGTTATGACAATTTCAGACTTTGCAGAAAATAACATCATGATGCAATGTTTACAGCTATCAAATAACATGTTACAGGAACTTATAATGGCAAACAAAGGCATGGCATGAATCTACTAATTGCATAGATCAAAAGTCCCTTACTGACCATAAGCCAAAAAGGATCAGAAAATAGGATGGCACCCACGTAAACATGGCAAGTTATTATACAGATTCATACATGGCAAAAACAGAATTATGAAGGCATGTAGATGAGCTTGTGCAACTCTCTACCGAGAAATACATGGCATGGCAAGGAAACCAACAGTAAGAAGACATGTTTGTGAAGCTAAGAATGGCAATAGCAAGTACATAGGGTGCATGGAACACTAGCAAAACACATGTAAACAACTGAACTTAATGTTAACAGGCTGACAGCAACATTATGAAGCAATTTTGGAGCAAGATATGAACAAGCTACAGCAAGCGATAAATGCTACCAGGGGCATGGATGGATATACCATGACATGTAGATCAAAACATGTTTATAGAACATCTTCAGCTTATGCATAGAATGATTAGTAGCAACATGTTTATATAGCATCACGAAATAACAGATTCAGCCTAGCAAAACAGCAACATCATGAACCCTACTTAACAAGCTTGAATCACTCACCACAAGTCATATCATGACAAGATAAGCATAGCATCATCAAGAAGACATGTTTATGTAACAAACCAAGGCAAGAACAAGTCCATAGCATGCAAGGATCAATTATAACAACCTTGGCCAAATTAAATAACATATAAACAATGTGCCAGGAAATATTTTGAAGCAAAAGTAGAGCACGAAAATGACATGCTAGACTACTTCATAATTGCAACCAAGGGCATGAATGTATAGACAATAACCAATTGTTCAAAACACCCTTACTGAAGTATCCCAAAATATGCATGGATCTCTTTGTAGCATCAAGTTTACATCGCATGAAAATAACAGCAGACCAGAGACTAAAATCAGCAACATCACGATGCCTAGTTTGCATGCTTGTGCTAGTCACCACATTGATCACAAAAATACATGGTAAGCACCTATGTAAAGAAGACATGGCATAGTTCAAAACACATGTAGACATAAACCTCATAGGATGCACACATCAATCATGGCAAAAATGACAAGAGCTCGTTCTGTTAACACACAGCAGAAAACATCATGAAGCACTCTTACAACGATGATTCAGGCATCTAGATGACCTCAAATGAATATGATGCAATGTAATGAAATGATTTACTCGTTGAGGCGAACAATTTGACATATTACACGCACGAAATGGAGATACGGATGCAGAGTTACAGCATGATGAACATGGCATGAAAATTACAGCAATCTGGGACTTTGTGGAATCGGGATAAACCTCTGGAACTGCACGGTTTACGAGGCACATTGGAGATGGGGCCGGAATCTTCGCCAGATTTGCGGGGATGGCCGGAGAAGACAAATCCGGGCCGGATCTCGCCGAATCCGGCAGGGGCGAGTCGGAGGGGCGACGAGGGAGGCACGGCGGCGCTCGGCGGCGGCGATCGGCGGCGAGCGGGGCGGCATCTCCGGCGAGGGGCCGGTGGCGCGCGG
>NC_041385.1:168924302-168967050 GCF_002162155.2 Triticum dicoccoides
GGGGCGGGCCTGGCCCGGGCCGAGCGGGCTCGCGGTGGAGAGGAGAGAGAGGAGGACACGTGGCGGCACGGGGTTGGACGAAAACGGCGGCAGGGCGATGTGTCACGCGCCCATTGGTCGGGCGACGTGGCTGGCTGGATGTGTCCGGCCGGGGGCGGACGCGTCCGGTGGCGGACAGGGAAAAGCTAGGGTTTCGGGGGGGAAATGATCCAAAAATGGAGAGGGGAAGACGTTTTTATAGGTGGAGGGAGCTAGGAGAATTCAAATGAGGAGCGGTTTTCGGCCACATGATCGTGATTAAACGACCGAGAGCATGGAGGGGAGTTAGATGGGTTTTGCGCAACTTTGGAAGGGTGTTGGGCTGCAAAGAGAAGGAGGCTTTTGCGGTTACCCGGTTAACCGTTGGAGTACCAAACGACCTCCAAATGGCACGAAACTTGACAGGCGGTCTATCGGTGCTATACCAAGGCCACTTGGCAAGCCTCGGTCCATTCCGAGAAAGTTTAATACCTACTCACAATAGGAGAGAAAAAGGGGAACGCCGGAGGGCATAGGAGTGCCGGATTGCAAAACGGACAACGGGGAAAAGGCTCGGATGCATGAGAAGAACACGTATGCTTAATGAAATGCACATGATGACATGACAAAATGCAACACGTAAGCAAATGACATGGCAACGACGGCGAATAACTGGAAGACACCTGGCGCAACGAATCCGGGGCGTTACATTAGGTGTCCCTCCACTTTATCTGGGACGGGGGTGAGGCCCGTCCCGTCCGTCACCGCCCCTCCTGGCTTTGACACGCGCCCTGACCAGCGATGCATGCAGTGACATGTAGGCAGGCAGGCAGCTGCGGTGGTGTGGTGGTGGAGCCTCCACGAAGGGTTCATGTTGCCACGCATGTACCTGCCCAGTTGGTTGGGTCGGAAGCTGCATGCGAATGGCAATGGCGGAGACTTGCTCGTGTGGGCCTGGTAGTGGCCCTGTTGGCGCGCCTGGCGAGGGTCTTGCCGGGTGGCCCGGCAAGGGTCCTGCCACAGCACACCGTCGTCCCCGGCAAGGATCTTGCCGGGGGTCTCGTGGGCTTCCTCGCCAAGAACCTTGCTGAGGATTGTTGCCTTCTTATCCTTATTTGATCTTGACTGTTCTTTGTTTTCACAAAGATCTGCATGCCACCACGGAGGTGCCTCCCGAGTCTTGTCCCAATGCGTTTGTTAGCGTTGCTGGGCTCGAAGGTGGCTCGCTCAGCTGGTGTGGACAAGCTGCCCCGGCAAGGGTCTTGCCGGGGCCACTAAGGCTGCCCTCGGCAAGGGTCCTTGCCGGGGCAACCTACGTTGCCCGTGCGACCTATGTGGCCTTGGTCCTTGATGTTGCTTTGTTCGTCTTTGTGCCTTCGGCTTCTCTCCGGCTTCCCTCTCCTGCCCTGCTATGTGTGGCCGTGGAGGGTGGCTCTGACTGCCCGTGCACAAGTAAAGGGGTCAAAAGCAGAGCCCCTACTTTTGTACACCCACAGGAGCCCCCGGGCCTGGGCCATACATAAGAGCAGCACGTTGTTGGGCCAGGCCCAGAACGGTGCACGGGCAGTTGGGGCGGATTTTTACCGTGGTAACTGTTCCGTCCGTTGCGCTTCCCCCATGACCTGTGTTGAACACGCGACGTGGGGGTGTGTGCGTGACATGGGGGCATGCGTGGGATAGCGACCGCACGCATGCGTCGCGTCGCAGTTAATGGGAATGGAGCCGGCCCACGCCTTCCCAATAAAAAGTATTAACCGCGGGCGCGCTACTCACTTTTCCCCTTCCCTGCGCCTTCCTCAATCATGAAACCGCCGCCCCCTTTCTTCCTCCTCGATCCCCCTGCTTCCGCTCATCGTCGACACGCTTCCGCCATCCCCCGCCTTCTGCGAACGCAATGGCGCCCAAATCCACCAAAGGAAAGGGGGTAGCCAAAGATGTCGGCGCGGCGGAGCCGTCGGAGAGCGAGCTGGTGGCGCGACGGGCGTAGTTTGCCCTCATTCCCTCAACGGTTGACGTGCCCATGCTCCGGGAGTACTACAAGCTTCTGTGGGGGGTGAAGATGGGGTAGAAATGATGGGGCATCCGGCCACGCGCGTCGTCCCTGCCAGCGCCGGGCCCGCCCCAAATCGGTACCCTTTCTTTGTCGACTACTTCTCTTGCGGGCTTTGTCCCCCTTTCTCTAATTTCTTCAAGGACATCATGCACACCTTCGGCTTCCGCCTTCTGTATTTTACACCAAATGCCGTGGCGTGCATGGCCCTTTTCGCACACCTCTACGAGGGCTTCGCCAAGGTGCATCCCAACACGGCGCTCTTCCGCCACTACTTCTCCTCTCGGATCCAAAAGGGAGGCGCCATCACCGGCAGCGTCGTTTGGATCCCGAGGGCCAAGGGAGCCTACCCGGATGGTGCCATGAAGGAGAGGTGGGAACAGTGGCGGGGCCGGTGGTGCTTTATCGAGAAGGAGAACCCGTCGGCGTTCTCGAGGTCCGTCGGGTGGTGTTGATCCACGGAAAGGACTCGTGCGACGTTGATGTTGACGACGAGAAGCTCACGATCGCCACCACCAGAATCCTCCGGCTTACCCGGGCCGGGCTCACCCTTGAGATGATCGGCGCGGACTTCATCCGCCGACGGATCGCTCCTCTGCATGACAAGGGGAGGTCGGCCTGTCTTTTTATGAATGCTGCTGATATCATGAGGTTCCATCCCGGCCTTGACCAGAATCTGATGGTGTTGAGGCACGCCCATCTCTGCCAACGGATCTTCTAGCTCTAGGTCAATGAAGATGGCGAGGTTGAGCAGTCCGGCAAGGTTGCAAGGGCTGCCGCGAAGGCCGGCAAGGTGGACAAGGAGCCTGTCTTCAATTTGCCGGTGGGAGTGGTCCCGCTTAGCAACAACTCTCGTCGGTTGGAGATCATTGCCATGATGCCGCTCTTCAACGCGCATGGCCTCGACCCGAGCTGGGTTGAGCCTGACGAGCTCAAGGTGCAGGAGTTCTTCGACACCTTGCACGAGGCGTACATTGCCGCCGAGTCGCGGCTTTTCCAGGATACTTCTTAGGAGGAGTTGGACTACATCGCCGCCAGGTTGCAGGAGGCAAGGCTCGCCGAGGAGTCGACAAAGCTTGCCGTGGAGGCCCGCAGTTCCGGACGCACGATGGACAGCGCCGCGGCGGAAGAGGAGGAGGAGGACCTTACCCGGTGGGCAGCGGCCGCTGGGGAGGCCAGCGGCGCCAGCGCCGGGGCCCCTCTTGTTGAGGATGCCATCGACGGGGCTTCAGAGGAGGACGAAGGGGAGGAGATCGCGGCCTCCGATCCTCCGGCTACTGGGAGGGGGCGAGTTCTATGGCGGGCTGCCTCCAGCGAGCCGGTTCGCCCTGGCCGGGCCGCGCAGCTGCGACTGGCTCAGGGAGCGGTGACACGCTAGACGAGGGCCACGGTGATGAAGAAGGCGGCGGAGGTCGAGGCAGTGAGGATGAAGACATCTGTTTCCTCGTCGTCCAGGCGTTCCCAAACGCCACCGCCCTCCCCACCACCGGCAGATGTTGGCGCGGGGGTGGCCTTCGACTTTGGGCCCCTCAGCCCGGAGAGAGATTCTGGGCCTCTTAGCCCGGAGAGAAAAAGGAAAGCAACAGAGGAGGAGGAGGAAGAAAATGACGAGTAAGCTTCTGCTTTCCTCCCTCATTTCTTGCACTTCCCCTGACGGTGTTGCTCACTTGCCTTCATCTTGCAGGTATGTGGAGACGCTGGCCCAGAGGATAAAAAGGGCCAGGACTTTGGCGAGTGGCTAGCCCCCGACAGGCACCTCAGGCATGCCACTGGTGGTGTCGAGTAGCCCGGACAGCAGCCCCCGGCCCAGCCCCCAGCGTGAGTCCGTCACCCACCATCCATCAGCGTGCATCATGCGCGATGCTTCAGTGCTAACCATGTCGTGGATGCAAGAGGGGAGCAACACCAAGGGTAGCCACAAAGGGCTTCTCCTCTCGTGCCGCCTCTGTCAACCACACCGCCCCGAGGGGCGTCCCCGGCAAGGGCACCAAGCCCTGAGGCGATGCACATGGAGGAGGGGGAGGAGAACACAGGCGCCGGTGGCTTTGCTTGGCGCTGGACCTTGGCGGAGAAGGGGCTTCCGCCTCTCGGCCTCGGGCAGGTAAGCCATTTGCTCTCCGTCTCCACATGCATCTTTTCTTCTTTTCTTTGCTCTGCCGATGATTTTGTCTTGTTTCCTCATTGGCATCCAGATTTCTCCTCGGTGGATCCAGAGGACGTTGACGCCGTGGTCAAGGACGTCACTGAGGATGCCGCGACGCAGGCAGAGAAAATTGCTACCGAGGTGAACGCAACGGGTGCTGCTGAAGACGCCGCCAAGGGGCCCGCTGAACAGCCCGGCAAGGAGCATGTTGAGGAGCCCGGCAAGGGGCCTGTCGAAGAGGCCAGCAAGGCTGCTGCCGACGAGGCGGCGGTCGACGACCAACCCTCCTCCTCTGCTGCCTCCGGCTCCTGCATGTACCTGAAGGTGGGCGAGGACCTCTTCATCCATCTCCCAGGTGCGTCAAGCTCCAGGGCCCCCATCGAGGGGGAGATGCTCGATGGCGAGGTGCTTGCCGCCGCTGGGCTTGACGTTGTCGATGAGCCGAGCATCGACGGCGATGGCTCCCAGGAGGAGCGGCTGCTCCAGACCATGGGTGCCAGCTTTCGGAAACTCCAGGCTCTCCACCGCGCTTGCCTGGACAAGGCCAAGTCCAAGGCGGTGGTGGTGGAGAAAGTGGAGGCAGACTTTGAAGGGCGCATCGCCGAGGCGCAAGATTGGTGGCGCCAGGCTCATGACAAGCTGAAGGCCGCTCAGAGAGAGCTAGCCAAGCGCGACATAGAGCTCACCATGAAGTTGGCCAACATCGAGAAGGCCCAGGAGACGGTGAGGATCCTGGCCGCCGGAGCTGAGGCGTCCCGGTCCCAGCGTGAAGCCGCACTGAACTCCCAGGAGGAGGACCTTGCCACGCGAGGAGAGGCTTCTGCCACGCTCTGCGGAAAGGATGAAGAGGTGGGCCAGCTCGTCGCGCAGTGGACCCAGGAGCTGGAGAAGATGCATCAGGAAACACTTAATGCCCAGGCTCAGGTCTACCCTGGCAAGGTGAGGGAGCTGGAGGAGCAAGCCTTGAAGCTGTCCTAGGAGAAGGACACGCTCAACGGCACCCTGGTGGAGGTGCATCGCACGGTCATCAGCAAGGCCAAAGAGCTCTCTAATGCCAACAACTTCATTAGAGACCTCCAACTGAAGCTGGGGGATCTTGGGAAGATGTTGTCGGAGGCCAGGACCCGAGAGGAGATCCTGACCAAGGACCTGGCGACGGAGACGCAGCTGCGGATGAACGAGACTGCCAACCTCAATGACCAAGTGGCGGGCGAGAAGCGCTGGCTCGAACGCCTTGCCGCTGTTGCAGATTCGGCCGCTACTCAGTTGGCCATCATGGGGGTGTCGGGCATGGGGTACGCCCTGGAGGTGAACCTGAGCCCCAACGCCAGCCTGACCATATACTTTGAGAGGGTCGTTGGTGCCCTGAAGCGGCTTCACTCCAACCGGGCGGCCTCTCTGGCCAAGGAGTCCCGGATTCTCTGCGAGGGGGCCATGACCAGGGTGCTCGTCAAGATAGCGCATTGGCATCCCGACCATGATTTCGGAGTGGTGCTGAAGAGCTTGCCGGAGGATGCTGACATCGCAGCGCTTAATGAGCGTATCCAGCCCATCCTCAGCCGCATCGACAAAATCAAGAGGATGGAGGGCCAGCACGGGACTAAGCACCCCGTTCTTCATCGCCACTGCAGATTCATGACCAAGACAAAGCTATCTTTAGTTAGAACCGCGGTGACAATTTATGTAATATAACTCTGCAGTATTCCTGAAATTATGCATGTTATTTTCCTGTTTGATTTTCCTTTGTATGTATGCCCCACACCAACTGGGTAGGCTTGCCGGCGCGTAAACCCAGGGCGGCGTCTTGAGGACGGATCCTCATTAGCCTGTCGGGTGCGCTTGCTGCCGGGTGAAGCACCTTACCGCCCTTAGCGCGGCCGCTCGATCTGTCGAGCTTGACTCGAGTTAGAGCCAAGAGCGTAGCTGATGGCGAAAGGCTACCCTACCGCTCTCGATGTAGCCGCTCGAATAGTTGAGCGGACTCGAAACAGAACAAGGGCATTGCCAATCGCAGGAGGGCCCCTCTGCGTACAGGTTTTCCATACATAGGCAGAACCGTCGAGGATAATAACCTTATATTCAAGGAGAAAGGCTTAAAGTTCAGCATGACTTAGCTCTCTCGTCGCCGCCTCGGCGTCCTTCGTGCCAACGGGCAACGTCTCCCTCTTGGCCGCTCTCTCCGCAGGAGCTGTGGTGATGATGAACTGCTAGGCCTACCACTAGACCAGATTCTCACAATTGCGTCCCCCTACCTAGCGCGCCAAAGATGTCGGTGGGAAATGAAACCTATGGGATCACAAGAATCCCTACTGCGCTTGCAGGGCGCGGGATCGTGAGAAGAGCGGGACTAGTAGACAGCACAAAGGGGATTTAGCCAGGTTCGGGCCGCAAAGATGTGTAAAACCCTACGATCCTGCTTTGGTGGATGTATTTAGTGTTCTTGAGCTCTTGAACTAGCTCTGGGTGTTGCCAGGTTCCAAAGAGCCGAATCCTTCTCCTGTGCGCCTTGGGCCTCCTTTTATAGGCGAAAGGGGCTACCACAGTGGCACACAGGAGGTGGAAAGTGCTACAACATTATGAGCTTATCGCTGGTATTACAGGACAAAGTGCATTAAATGCGGGGCTTAGGTGTCCCTCCACTTTATCGGGGACGGGGGTGACGCCCGTCCCGTCCATCGCCGCCCCTCCCGGCTCTAACACGCGCCTTGGCCAGCGATGCATGCAGTGCCATGTAGGCAGGCACGTAGCTGAGGTGGCGCGGTGGTGGAGCCTCCACAAAGGGCTGCATGTTGCCACGCAGGTGCCTACGCAGTTGGTTGGGTCGGCAGCTGCATGTGAATGGCAGTGGCGGAGACTTGCTGGTGCGGGCCTAGTAGTGGCCCTGTTGGCGCGCCTGGCGATGGTCTTGCCGGGTGGCCCGGCAAGGGTCCTGCCGCGGCACGCCGTAGACCCCGGCAAGGATCTTGCTGGCGGTCTCGTGGGCTTCCTCGGCAAGAACCTTGCTGAGGATTGTTGCCTTCCTATCCTTATTTGATCTTGATTGTTCTTTGTCTTCACAAAGATCTACATGCCACCACGGAGGTGCCTCCCGAGTCCTGTCCAATGCGTTTGTTAGCGTTGGTGGGCTCGAAGGTGGCTCACTCAGCTGGTGTGGACGAGCTGCCCCGGCAAGGGTCTTGCCGTGGCTGCTGAGGCTGCCCTCGGCAAGGGTCCTTGCCAGGGCAACGTGTGTTGCCCATGCGACCTTTGTGGCCTTGGTCCTTGATGTTGCTTTGTTCGTCTTATGCCTTCGGCTTATCTCCGGCTTCCCTCTCCGGCCCTGCTATGCGTGGCTGTGGCGGGTGGCTCTGACTGCCCGTGCACAAGTAAAGGGGTCCAAAGCAGAGCCCCTACTTTTGTACACCGACAATATATCTTCTTTTCATCAAAATAAGCATATTTAAGATTATTAGGTAATGGTTTGAGTTCAAACACGGGATCACCCTTGGGTGGAGGGGGATCCCCTAAAATTTCAACGGGAAGGTTATGTTTCAGAATTGGTTCCTGTTTAAGGAATACTTCATCTATTTCCCTTCTTTCTCTCATAAACATATCATTTTCATGGTCTAGCAAATATTGTTCTAAAGGATCAGTAGGAGGCACAGCAATAGAAACAAGACCAATTATTTCATCTTTACTGGGTAATTCTTTATCATGGGGTTGTCTACGAAATTTAGCAAAATTAAACTCATGAGTCATATCATCTAAGCCAATCGTAACAACATCCTTTTCGCAATCAATCTTAGCTTTAACAGTGTTCAAGGAGGGTCTACCAAAAATAATGGGCAAAAGTCATCTTGTGGAGAACCAAGAACAAGAAAATCAGCAGGGTATTTGGCCTTCCCACACAAGGCTTCAACATCTCTAACAATCCCAAAAGGTTTAATAGTATCTCTATTGGCAAGCTTAATTGTAACATCAATGTCTTCCAACTCAGCGGGTGTAATATCGTGCATAATCTCTTTATATAAGTCATAGGGTATTGCACTAGCACTAGCACCCATATCACATAAGCCATGATAACAATGATCTCCTATTTTAACAGAAATAACAGGCATGCCTACAATGGGTCTATGTATCATAGCATCTGATTTTGTAATATTAGCAGCTTCATCACAGAAATAAATAACATGCCCATCTAAATTATCATCCAAGAGATCTTTAACCATAGCAATAATAGGTTCAACTTTAATTTGCTCAGGGGGTGTATAAGTTCTAGTATTACTCTTACAAACAAAAGTCGAAGTTTTAGCACGATCCTTTATCTTAACAGGAAAAGGAGGTTTCTCAACATAAGTAGTAGGAACAATAGGATCATTATAAGTAATAGTCTTTTCTTCAATTGTAATAGGTGCAACTACTTTTACTTCAATGGGAGGATTATATTTAAACCACTTCTCCTTAGGGAGATCAACGTGAGTAGCAAAAGATTCACAGAAAGAAGCTACTATCTCAGAGTTAAGTCCATATTTAACGCTAAATCCACGAAAAGCATCGGTATCCATAAAAGATTTAACACAATCAAACTTAGGTGTCATACCTGACTCCTTACCATCGTCGGAACCCCAATCTTCAGAGTTGTGTTTAAATCTTTCCAATAAGTCCCATTTGAATTCAATAGTCTTCAGCATATAAGAACCAACACAGGAAGTATCAAGCATGGTGCGATCATTGAGAGAAAGCTGAGCATAAGTTTTTTGAATAATCATTTCTCTTGAGAGCTCATGATTGGGGCATGAATATAACAATGACTTAAGCCTCCCCCAAGCTTGAGCGATGCTTTCTCCTTCGCGAGGCCAGAAATTATATATGTAATTACGATCATGATGAACAAGATGCATAAGGTAGAACTTCTGGTGAAATTCCAACTTCAATCGTTTATAATTCCAGGATCCCGTATCATCACATAGCCTATACCATGTCAATGCATCTCCCTTCAAAGATAAAGGGAAGACCTTCCTTTTGACAAGATCATCGGGAATACCTGCAAGCTTAAATAATCCACAAACTTCATCCACAAAGATAAGGTGTAAATCGGGATGCAATGTTCCATCTCCTACAAATGCATTAGCTAGCAGTTTCTCTATCATACCCGAAGGAATTTCAATGTGAACATTTTTAGTAGGTTCAGTAGGTTGAGGAGCAACTCTTTTCTCTACTGTTCGGGGCGAAGATGCCCCAAACAAGCCCCTCAAAAGATTAGTTTCCATAGTGACAAGTAACAAAAAATTCAGCACACTATATAAATGTTTCCTTACCAAGTTCCACTCACCAAAAGCGCTACACTCCCCGGCAACGGCGCCAGAAAAGAGTCTTGATGACCCACAAGTGTAGGGGATCTATCGTAGTCCTTTCGATAAGTAAGAGTGTCGATCCCAACGAGGAGCAGAAGGAAATGATAAGCGGTTTTCAGTAAGGTTTTCTCTGCAAGCACTGAAATTGTAGGTAATAGATAGTTTTGTGATAAGATAAATTGTAACGAGTAACAAGCAATAAAAGTAAATAAGGTGCAGCAAGGTGGCCCAATCCTTTTTCTAGCAAAGGACAAGCCTGGACAATTTCTTATAATAAGAAAAGTGCTCCCGAGAACACATGGGAATTATCATCAAGCTAGTTTCATCACGCTCATATGATTCCCGTTCGGTACTTTGATAATTTGATATGTGAGTTGACCGGTGCTTGGGTACTTCCCTTACTTGGACAAGCATACCACTTATAATTAACCCCTATTGCAAGCATCCGCAACTACAACAAAAGTATTAAGGTAAACCTAACCACACCATTAAACATATGGATCCAAATCAGCCCCTTACGAAGCAACACATAAACTAGGGTTTAAGCTTCTGTCACTCTAGCAACCCATCATCTACTTATTACTTCCCAATGCCTTCCTCTAGGCCCAAATAATTGTGAAGTGTCATGTAGTCGACATTCACATAACACCACTAGAGGAAAGACAACATACATCTCATCAAAATATTGAACGAATACCAAATCACATGACTACTAATATCAAGACTTCACCCATGTCCTCAGGAACAAACGGTACTACTCACAAAGAATATTCATGTTCATAATCAGAGGAGTAATAATATGCATAAAGGATCTGAACATATGATCTTCCACCAAGTAATCCAATTAGCATCAACTACAAGGAGTAATCAACACTACTAGCAACCCACAGGTACCAATTTGTGGTTTTAGATACAAGATTAGATACAAAAGTTGAACTAGGGTTTGAGAGGAGATGGTGCTGATGAAGATGTTGATGGAGATTGACCCTCTCCCGATGGGAGGATCGTTGGTGATGATGATGGTGATGATTTCCCCCTCCAGGAGGGAAGTTTCCTTGGCAGAACAGCTCTGTCGGAGCTCTAGATTGGTTCCGCCTCGTGGCGGCGGAGTTTCATCCCGTAAGCTTGCCCACGATTTTTTCCAGGGTAAAAGCCTTCATATAGAAGAAGATGGACACCGGAGGGCCACCAGGGGGCCCAGGAGACAGGGGGCGCGCCTAGTAGGGGTGGGCGCGCCCCCCACCCTCCTAGCCAGGGTGTGGGCCCCCTGAGCTGCTTCTTCCACTCAATAATTCTTATTAATTCCAGCTGCCGGCATTCCCCCTCTTCATGGTAAACCTTATAAAGTAAGAGAGAATAGCCATAAGTATTGATATATAATGTGTAATAACAGCCCATAATGCAATAAATATTGATATAAAAGCATGATGCAAAATGGACGTATCAACTCCCCCAAGCTTAGACCTCGGTTGTCCTCAAGCAGAAGCCGAAATCAAAGAATATGTCCACATGTTTAGAGATAGAGGTGTCGATAAAAATAAAATACGGACATGAGGGCATCATGATTATTCTTATAACAGCAACATAAATAGATTTAATCATATGACTTCTTATGCTCAAGTGACAATCAATTCACAATGTCAAGTATGGTTCAGAAACTTCATTAAAAGCTAACAAACTATAATCCTAGTCATTGAAGCAATTGCAATTTATCGTAACATCACAAAGAGTCAAGAATAGAGCCTTTCAGCAAGTCCACATACTCAACTATCATATAGTCTTCTACAATTGCTAACACTCACGCAATACTTGTGGTTATGGAGTTTCAGCCGAACACTTAGAAAGATAGGGGCTTATTGTGTTGCCTCCCAACGTATTCACCTTTAGATGATGTCAACAATAATACTCCATGCTAACGAACATACAATTGGATATATATATCATGATCTTTCAAACACGAGGAGCTTGCCAAAGGATAAAATGAAAAAGGGAAAGGTGAAGATCACCTTGACTCAAGTATAAAGTAAAATAACATAAAGTAAAAGATAGGCCCTTCGCAGAGGGAAGCAGAGGTTGTCATGTGCTTTTAGGTTTGGATACACAAAATCTTAGTACGAAAGAACGTCACTTTATATTGCCACTTGTATATGGACCTTTATTATGCAGTCTGTCGCTTTTATTGCTTCCATAACAAGATCATATAAAGCTTATTTTCTCCGCACTAATAAGTCATGCATATTTAGAGAGCCATTTTTATTGCTTGCACCGATGACAACTTACTCAAAGGATCTTACTCAATCCATATGTAGATATGGTGGACTCTCATGGCAAAACTGGGTTTAAGGATACTTGGAAGCACAAGTAGTATCTCTACTTAGTGCTAGGAATTTGGCTAGCATGAGGGGAAAAGGCAAGCTCAACATGTTTGGAAGGTCAATGATAATATACTTTAACTGAGATGTGAGAAAACATAAACCATTACATTGTCTTCCTTGTCCAACATCGAATCTTTTAGCATGTCATACTTAATGAGTGCTCACAATCATAAAAGATGTCCAAGCTAGTATATTTATATGTGAAACCTCTCTTTCCTTATTACTTCTAATTAATTGCAATGATGACCAAAACTACGTTTATCAACCCTCAACAACTTTTAAGCCTCATAATTTCTATGTGTGAAGTCATTACTATCCATAAGATCAATATGAACTCTTTTATTCTTTTTATTCTTTCTATTTTTCTCAAGATCATAGCAAGATAGCGAAGCCCTTGACTCAACACTAATCTTTATTATAGATAACTCATGGACTCGATTACATAAAGAGATCACAAAGCAAAACTCAAAACTACTTGATATCAAAACTTCAATCTACTAGATCAAGATACTACTAAAATAATCGAACTAAGTAAAATGGTAAAGATAGGAGTGTGATGGTGATACAACACCGGGGCACCTCCCCCAAGCTTGGCAGTTGCCAACGGGAGTGCCCATACCCATGTAATTATGTCCTCGGAGGTGGTGAAGTAGGAGTTGTTGATGATGTAGGCTTGTCGTCCATCTTCCAAGGCATAGGCTCACCATCATAGAAGGATGATCGAGTCCCCGAGATCCTTAAATCTGCAGCCAAACTCATCCTTTTGAATCTATATTCATACTCACAGTTCTGGTTTTGCAGGTCATAGATCTGGGCTTGGAGGTGCTCGATCTTCTCTTGAAGCTTGAAGATGGTTTCCCCAATGACTTTGGCATCTATCTTGTGGTTGTTGGTGAACTCCGTGATCATCATCTGGTTGGCGTTGAGTCCACGCTCCACCATACCTTGGCACTTGAAGACTTGCTACTCCACAGCTTCGAGCTTTGTCTCCAAGCTTCTCGTATGCCTTGGTCCCTCCACATCGCGGATGTGTAGCACCCCCTCACGCATCTCAATGGTTTGAGGGTATTGCACCACCTCCGCGAGATAGGGGTTGATAACCCTCTCGAAGAACTTGTCCTTGGGAGCGCTTGGAGATGCCATGATGCTCTAGATCTGTAACAGAAAACGGCTCGAAACGAAAACAAAGGATATTTGCATGATACGGTAGTCAAAAGTCTCGGGAGTTTATATAATGAATTTTTACCGACCAAAATACATAACGTGCAAGAAAACGGAGTCCGGGAGGCACACAAGGTGTCCACGAGATAGGGGGCGCGCCCAGTAGGGGTGGGCGTGGCCTCGTGTCCTTCCCGAACTACTTCTTTCTTCCTAAAATTCTTAAATATTCCAAAACTAACAAAAATTGCTATTGGGATTGTTTTGGAGTCGGTTTACTTACCGTACCACATACCTATTCCTTTTCAGAGTGTGGAATGTTCTGGAAAGTGTCCCTTATGTATTCCTCCGGGGTTACGGTTTCAATAATATTAGTTTCAACATTGATAGGATTACCTGAGATATAATGTTTAATTTTCTGAACGGTAGAACTCCTCGGTAACGTAGGGACCTTCCCATTTAGAGAGAAGTTTTCCTGCAAAAACCTTAAACAAGAGTTGAATAATAACACATAATCACCTACGTTAGACTCACGCTTTTGTATCTTTTTGTCATGCCAGCATTTGACTTTTTCTTTGAATAGCTTGGCATTCTCATAGGCTTGGGTTCTCCATTCATCAAGTGAGCTAATATCAAACAACCTCTTCTCACCGGAAAGTTTGAAGTCATAGTTGAGCTCTTTGATTGCCCAATATGCTTTATGTTCAAGTTCTAGAGGTAAATGACAAGCTTTTCCATAAACCATCTTATACGGAGACATGCCCATAGGATTTTTGTATGCAGTTCTATAGGCCCATAATGCATCATCAAGTTTCTTGGACCAATTCTTTCTAGATCTATTAACAGTCTTTTGCAAAACTAATTTGAGTTCTCTATTGCTCAACTCTAATTGACCACTAGACTGCGGATGATAAGGAGATGCAGTTCTATGATTAACATCGTACTTAGCAAGCATCTTACGGAAAGGACCATGGATAAAATGTGAACCACCATCAGTAATAAGATATCTAGGGACTCCAAACCTCGGAAAAATAACTTCTTTAAGAATTTTAATAGAAATGTTATGATCAACACTACTAGTTGGAATAGCTTATACCCACTTAGTAATGTAATCAACAGCAACTAAAATATGTGTGTAACCATTAGAGGCAGGAAAAGGTCCCATATAATCAAAGCCCAAACATCAAACGGTTCAATAACAAGGGAATAATTCATAGGCATTTCTTGACTTCTACTAATATTACCAATTCTTTGACATTCGTCACAAGATACGACAAACTTACGAGCATCTTTGAAAAGAGTATGCCAGTAGAAACCAGATTGTAGTACCTTGTGTGCAGTTCTATCTCCAGCATGGTGTCCTCCATAGGATTCAGAGTGACACTTGCATAGGATCTGTTCCTGTTCATGCTCTTGCACACAACGTCTATTAATACCATCTACTCCTTCTTTATAAAGGTGTGGATCATCCTAGAAGTAATGTATTAAATCATAGAAGGACTTTTTCTTTTGCTGGTATGTGAAACTAGGCGGTATATATTTAGCAACAATGTAATTAGCATAGTCAGCATACCAAGGAGCAGTATGAGAAGCATTGACAACCGCTAATTGTTCATTAGGAAAACTATCATTAATAGGTAGTGGGTCATCAAGAACATTCTCTAACCTAGACAAGTTGTCTGCAACGGAGTTCTCAGCTCCCTTTCTATCAATAATATGCAAGTCAAATTCTTGGAGCAAGAGAACCCATCTAATGAGTCTAGGCTTAGCATCTTTCTTTTCCACAAGATATTTAATAGCAGCATGATCAGTGTGAATAGTAACTTTGGAATCAACAATATAAGGTCTAAAGTTATCACATGCAAACACAACTGCTAAGAATTCTTTTTCAGTAGTAGCATAATTTCTCTGGGCAGTATCAAGAGTCTTACTAGCATACTGGATAACATTCAATTTCTTATCAACTCTTTGCCCTAGAACAACAACTACAACATAATCACTAGCATCACACATAATTTCAAAAGGTAAATTCCAATCAGGTGGCTGAACAATAGGTGCAGTGATCAAAGCTTTCTTAAGTATTTCAAATGCTTCTACACAATCATCATCAAAGACAAAAGGAATATCTTTTTGCAATAAATTAGTCAGAGGCCTAGAGATTTTAGAAAAGTCCTTTATGAACCTCCTATAAAAACTGTCATGACCAAGGAAACTTCTTATACCTTTTATGTCCTTGGGACATGGAATCTTTTCAATAGCATCAACTTTAGCTTTATCAACTTCAATACGTCTCTCGGAGATTTTGTGCCCCAAGACAATGCCTTCATTAACCATAAAGTGGCACTTTTCCCAATTCAAGACGAGACTAGTGTCTTCACATCTCTGCAAAACTCGATCAAGCTTGGTCAAGCAATCATCAAAAGAGGATCCATAAACGGAGAAGTCATCCATGAATACCTCACAAATCTTTTCACAAAAGTCAGAGAATATAGCCATCATACATCTTTGAAAAGTAGCAGGTGCATTACATAAACCAAAATGCATACGTTTATAAGCAAAAGTACCGAAAGGGCAAGTAAAACTAGTTTTTGATTGATCTTCCACTGACACAGGTATTTGAGAGAAACGAGAATAAAGATCTAGAAAGCAGAAATGTGTATGTTTGGATAGTCTTTCTAGCATTTGATCAATAAAAGGTAAAGGGTAATGATCTTTGTTAGTAGCTTTATTTAATTTACAGAAATCAATTACCATCCTATAACCTGTAATTATTCTTTGCGGAATCAATTCATCTTTATCATTAGGAACAATAGTAATACCTCCCTTTTTACGGACACAATGTACAGGACTTACCCATTCACTATCAGTAATGGGATAAATTATACCTGCCTCGAGGAGCTTTAGTATCTCATTTCTTACCACTTCTTTCATTTTAGGATTTAATCTTCGTTGAGGATCTCTGACTGGTTTGGCATCTTTTTCCACTTTAATTTTATGTTGGCATAGAGTAGGACTAATGCCTTTAAGATCATCCAGAGTATATCCAATAGCAGCACGGTGCTTCTTCAGAGTTTTCAATAATCTTTCCTCTTCCTCCTCTGAAAGGTTAGCACTAAAAATAACAGGATATATCTTCTTTTCATCAAGATAAGCATATTTAAGATTATTAGGTAATGGTTTGAGTTCAAACACGGGATCACCTTTGGGTGGAGGGGGATCCCCTAGAATTTCAACGGGAAGGTTATTTTTCAGAATAGGTTCCTGTTTAAGGAATACTTCATCTATTTCCCTTCTTTCTCTCATAAACATATCATTTTCATGGTCTAGAAAATATTGTTCTAACGGATCAGTAGGAGGCACGACAATAGAAACAAGACCAATTATTTCATCTTTACTGGGTAATTCTTTATCACGGGGTTGTCTACGAAATTTAGCAAAATTAAACTCATGAGTCATATAATCTAAGCCAATCGTAACAACATCCTTTTCGCAATCAATCTTAGCTTTAACAGTGTTCAAGAAGGGTCTACCAAAAATAATGGGACAAAAGTCATCTTGTGGAGAACCAAGAACAAGAAAATCAGCAGGGTATTTGACCTTCCCACACAAGACATCAACATCTCTAACAATCCCAAAAGGTTTAATAGTATCTCTATTGGCAAGCTTAATTGTAACATCAATGTCTTCCAACTCAGCGGGTGTAATATCGTGCATAATCTCTTTATATAAGTCATAGGGTATTGCACTAGCACTAGAACCCATGTCACATAAGCCATGATAACAATGATCTCCTATTTTAAAAGAAATAACAGGCATGCCTACAACGGGTCTATGTATCTTAGCATCTGGTTTTGCAATATTGGCAACTTCATCACAGAAATAAATAACATGCCCATCTAAATTATCATCCAAGAGATCTTTAACCATAGCAATAATAGGTTCAACTTTAATTTTCTCAGGGGGTGTATAAGTTCTAGTATTACTCTTACAAACAAAAGTCGAAGTTTTAGCACGATCCTTTATCTTAACAGGAAAAGGAGGTTTCTCAACATAAGTAGTAGGAACAATAGGATCATTATAAGTTATAGTATTTTCTTCAACTGTGATAGGTGCAACTACTTTTACTTCAATGGGAGGATTATATTTAAACCACTTCTCCTTAGGGAGATCAATGTGAGTAGCAAAAGATTCACAGAAAGAAGCTACTATCTCAGAGTCAAGTCCATATTTAACGCTAAATCCATGAAAAGCATCGGTATCCATAAAAGATTTAACACAATCAAACTTAGGTGTCATACCTGACTCCTTACCATCGTCGGAACCCCAATCTTCAGAGTTGTGTTATAATTCTTTCCAATAAGTCCCATTTGAATTTAATAGTCTTCAGCATATAAGAACCAGCACAGGAAGTATTGAGCATGGTGCGATCATTGAGAGAAAGCCGAGCATAAATTTTTTGAATAATCATTTCTCTTGAGAGCTCATGATTGGGGCAAGAATATAACATTGACTTAAGCCTCCCCAAGCTTGAGTGATGCTTTCTCCTTCGCGAGGCCAGAAATTATATATGTAATTATGATCAAGATGAACAAGATGCATAAGGTAGAACTTCTGGTGAAATTCCAACTTCAGTCGTTTGTAATTCCAGGATCCCGTATCATCAAATAGCCTATACCATGTCAATACGTCTCCCTTCAAAGATAAAGGGAAGACCTTCCTTTTGACAACGTCATCGGGAATACCTGCAAGCTTAAATAATCCACAAACTTCATCCACAAAGATAAGGTGTAAATCGGGATGCAATGTTCCATCTCCTGCAAATGGATTAGCTAGCAGTTTCTCTATCATACTCGAAGGAATTTCAAAGTGAACATTTTCAGTAGGTTCAGTAGGTTGAGGAGCAACTCTTTGCTCTATTGGTCGGGGCGAAGATGCCCCAAACAAGCCCCTCAAAGGATTAGTTTCCACAGTGACAAGTAACAAAAAATTCAGCACACTATATAAATGTTTCCTTACCAAGTTCCACTCACCAAAAGCGCTACACTCCCCGGCAATGGCGCCAGAAGAGAGTCTTGATGACCCACAAGTGTAGGGGATCTATCGTAGTCCTTTCGATAAGTAAGAGCGTCGAACCCAACGAGGAGCAGAAGGAAATGGTAAGCGGTTTTCAGTAAGGTTTTCTCTGCAAGCACTGAAATTGTAGGTAATAGATAGTTTTGTGATCAGAGAAATTGTAACGAGTAACAAGCAATAAAAGTAAATAAGGTGCAGCAAGGGGGCCCAATCCTTTTTGTAGCAAGGGACAAGCCGATACGTCTCCAACGTATCTATAATTTTTGATTGTTCCATGCTATTATATTACCTGTTTTGGATTTTATGGGCTTTATTTTATACCTTATTATCATTTTTGGGACTAACCTACTAACCGGAGGCCCAGCCCGTATTGCTGTTTTTTTTGCCTATTTCAGTATTTCGAAGAAAAGGAATATCAAACAGAGTCCAAACGGAATGAAACCTTCGGGAGCGTGATTTTTGGAACGAACGTGATCCAAAGGACTTGGAGTGCAAGTCAAGAAGCAGCCGAGGCTCCGACGAGATAGGAGGGCGCCCCCCCTGTAGGGCGCACCCCCCTGTCTTGTGGGCCCCTTGGGCATCCATTGACATACTTCTTCCTCCTATATAAGCCTACGTACACCAAAAACATCCAGGAGCCACCTGAAGAAATATTTCCACTGCCGTAACCTTTTGTATCCGCGGATCCCATCTTGGAGCCGTCGCCGGCGTTCTGCCGGAGAGGGAATCCACCATGGAGGGCTTCTACATCAACATCCTTGCCCCTCCAATGAGTTGTGAGTAGTTTACCACAGACCTACGGGTCCATAGTTATTAGCTAGATGGCTTCTTCTCTGTTTTTGGATCTCAATACAATGTTCTTCCCCTCTCTCGTGAAGAATTATTTGATGTAATCTCTTTTTGCAGTGTGTTTGTCAAGATCCGATGAATTGTGGGTTTATGATCAGATTTATCTATGGATAATAACTGAATCTTCTCTGAATTCTTTTATATGATTGAGTTATCTTTGCAAGTCTCTTCGAATTATCGGTTTGGTTTGGCCTACTAGATTGATCTTTCTTGCCATGGGAGAAATGCTTAGCTTTGGGTTCAATCTTGCGGTGTTCTTACCCAGTGACAGAAAGGGTTGCAAGACACGTATTGTATTGTTTCCATCGAGGATAACAAGATGGGGTTTATATCATATTGCTTGAGTTTATCCCTCTACATCATGTCATCCTGCTTAATGTGTTACTCTATTCTTATGAACTTAATACTCTAGATGCATGCTGGATAGCGGTCGATGTGTGGAGTAATAGTAGTAGATGCAGGCAGGAGTCGGTCTACTTGTTATGCATGTGATGCCTATATACATGATCATACCTAGATAACGTCATAATTATTCGCTTTTCTATCAATTTCTTGACAGTAATTTGTTCACCCACCGTAAAACTTATGCTCTCGAGAGAAGCCTCTAGTGAAACCTATGGCCCCCGGGTCTATCTCTTATCATATTTGCTTTCAATCTACTTTTATTTGCATCTTTATTTTCTGCATCTATATTATAAAATACCAAAAATATATTTATCTTATCATATTATGTCTATCAGATCTCACTTTCGCAAGTGGCCTTGAAGGGATTGACAACCCCTTTATTGCGTTGGTTGCGAGTTCTTTGTTTGTTTGTGTAGGTTTGTGGGGCTTGTTGAGAAGCCTCCTACTGGATTGATACCTTGGTTCTCAAAAACTGAGGGAAATACTTACGCTACTGTGCTGCATCACCCTCTCCTCTTCGAGGAAAACCAACGCAAGTTCAAGACGTAGCAAGAAGGATTTCTGGCGCCGTTGCCGGGGAGGTCTTCGCTCAAGTCAAGACATACCAAGTACCCATCACAAACTCATCTCCCTCGCATTTACATTATTTGCCATTTGCCTCTCGTTTTCCTCTCCCCCACTTCACCCTTGTCGTTTTATTCGCCCTCTCTTTCCCAATATCCTCTCTTTTGCTTGTCTTTTTGTTTGCTCGTGTCTCCATATGCCTTCTATGTGCTTGCATCTTTGCTTGCTAAAAATCTATTGATATGGATCCACTTAAAGTGTTCTACTTGGATCATCTTTGATCCTTATGCACTCGTGCTGAAACCCCAACTAGCCTAGTTGATGGGAAATCTTTAGATGAGCATGCTCATTTTGTGCGTCATCGTTTGTCTGAAAAAGGGAAGGTCTTATGGTTCCATATAAACAGTTTGCTATGCTATGCTTGGAATCTTTGTGAAATTTGTGATTTTACTTATTGCTCTAAGAACCCTAAAAAACACCTTCCCTACCTATGTGAGTTCAATGATAATGAAATTTTATCTTCTTATGCAAAGGGTGTTTATAGTTACTATGATATCGAACAAATTGAAGAATTTTTCGTGTTTAAGGGTGCTCATGAAGTTGCTTCTTTGATTGAAAAGTATGATTTTACCCTTAACAAGTCTGAAAATTCCGTCATACTTAATTATTGCAATGAAAAATTTGCTCATAATGTCCATGTCCAAGAATTTATTGAAAGAATGACCATTGCTTTGGAAGAAAATAATGATATGCATGAATCTATAGATTATGATGATTCCAATGATTTGGTTGAAATATCCCTTGACGAACATGATGCTTGCTATTCTTGTGGCCATGATGCCGATATTTATGAAGATGAATTTTCTATAGTTCCTTATGTTAAACATGAGATCGTTGCTATTGCAACCTTACTTGGTAGTTCATTAAATGAAAAGCATGATTGCAATGATTTTACTATAAATTCTCTTGATGTCAATTGTGCTAATAATATGCAAAACCCTAAGCTTGGGGATGCTGGTTTTGCTATGTTTACTACTTGTTGCAATGATCATGATTGGGGTGATTCTTATTATGTTCTTGAAAATTTATTTAACCCCCATGATGAATATGAGATTGATAATAGTGTTTACAATATTATTGAAAGTGGGTTTGGAAGAGTGTCAACTTCAGATCCCACATATTTGGATTTTGATCAATCTTATGAAATTTTTGATAAAAGTGGGCTTGGAGAGGTCATGACTTTAGTTAATATTAATCCCACTATTTTTGAAGAGTGTCAACTTTTCATGCATGTGGATCGTGTTGAGAATATGTTTTGTGATAGCTATGTTGTTGAATTTGCTTATGATCCTACATGTAATTATTATGAGAGAGGAAAATATGGTCGTAGAAATTTTTATCTTACTAAATTACCTCTCGTCATGTTGAGATTGCTATCGTCTCTTTCTTCTTCCTTGCATATGCTAGTTCTTGCTTGCCTTGCAAATTTGTATGCTTATAATATGCCTATGCATAGGAAGTATGTTAGACTTAGATGTGTTTGTCACGTGTTTCATGATGCTCTGTTTATGCTTCAATTCTTGTCTTTCATGTGAGCATCATTGAAATCTCAATGCCTAGCTAGGGGCGTTAAACGATAGCGCTAGTTGGGAGGCAACCCAATTTTCTTTATGTTTTTTGTTTTTGTTCCTGTTTAGTGTTAAATTTTGTTTCTACTTTCTGTTTAGATGTGTTTTCTTGTTTTATTTAGTGTTTGTGCCAAGTAGAACCTATAGCATAACCTATGATATGAGTTGATTTGATTCTGCTGAAAAACAGAAACTTTGCGCTCACGAGAAAAAAATCAATAAATCACAGGAACGAGCTTTTGCATTGATTCTTGTTCAATAAACAAATTGTTTAGGACTTCCTATTTTGGTATGATTTTTAGAGTTCCATAAGTTTGCGTTAGTTACAGATTTCTACAGACTGTTCTGTTTTTGACAGATTCTGCTTTTCGTGTGTTGGTTGCTTATTTTGATGCATCTATGGCTAGTAAAATAGTTTATGAACCATAGAGAACTTGGAATACAGTAGGTTTTACACCAATATAAATAAAGAATGAGTTCATTACAGTACCTTATGTGGTGGTTTTGTTTTCTTTCACTAACGGAGCTTATAAGATTTCCTGTTGAGTTTTGTGTTGTGAAGTTTTCAAGTTTTGGGTAAAGCTTTTATGGACTATGGAATAAAGAGTGGCAAGAGCCTAAGCTTGGAGATGCCCAAGGGACCCCAAGATATTCAATAATATCCAAAAGCCTAAGCTTGGGGATGCCCCCGGAAGGCATCCCCTCTTTCGTCTTTGTTCATTGGTAACTTTACTTGGAGCTATATTTTTATTTACCACATGATATGTGTTTTGCTTGGAGCGTCACGTATTATATTAGTCTTTGCTTGTTAGTTTACCACAATCATCCTTGCTGTAACACACCTTTTGGGAGAAGCCTATTTGCTTAGGATTTGATAGAATACTCTATGTGCTTCACTTATATCTTTTGAGCTTGATAGTTTTTGCTCCAGTGCTTCACTTATATCTTTTAGAGCACGGTGGTGGATTGATTTTATAGAAATTGCTAGTCTCTCATGCTTCACTTATATTATTTTGAGAGTCTTTTAGAACAGCGTGGTATTTGCTATGGTTATAATTTGGTCCTAGAATAATGAGCATCCAAGTTGGGTATAATAAAAACTATCATAGGAAGTGAATTAATTGCTATGATCAATTTGATACTTGATGATTGTTTTGAGATAGGGAGGTAGTGATATTAAAGTCATGCTAGTTGGCTGATTATGAATTTAAAGAATGCTTGTGTTGAAGTTAGTAAGTCCCATAGCATGCACGTATGGTTAAAGTTATGTAACAAATTTGAAACATGAAGTGTACCTGCCTTGTGCATCCTTATGAGTGGCGGTCGGGGATGAGCGATGGTCTTTTCCTACCAATCTATCCCCCTAGGAGCATGCGCTTTGTACTTGATTTTTTATGACTTCTAAATTTTTGCAAATAAGTATATGAGTTCTTTTGACTAATGTTGAGTCCATGGATTATACGCACTTTTACCTTTCCACCATTGCTAGCCTCTTCGGTACCGTGCATTGCCCTTTCTCACCTTGAGATTTGGTGCAAACTTCGCCGGTGCATCCAAACCCTGTGATATGATAAGCTCTATCACACATAAACCTCCTTATATATTCCTCAAAACAGCCACCATACCTACCTATTTATGGCATTTCCATAGCCATTCCGAGATATATTGCCATGCAACTTTCCACCGTTCCGTTTATCATCATAACATACATTACTTTTGTCATATTGCCACTGCATGATCATGTAGTTGACATCGTATTTGTGGCAAAGCCACCTTGCATTATTTTCCATACATGTCACTCTTGATTCATTGCACCATCCCGGTACAGCGCCGGAGGCATTCATATAGAGTCATATCTTGTTCTAGTTTCGAGTTGTAGTTCATATGTTGTAATCAATAGAAGTGTGATGATCATAATTTTTAGAGCATTGCCCAAAGAAAAAAGAAATAAAAGAAGAAAGGCCAAAAGAAAAAAAGGCCCAAAAAAAGAGAAAGAAAAACGAAAGAAAGAAAGAAAACAAAAAAAAGAAAAAAAAGAAATAAAAAGGGCAATGCTACTATCTCTTTTTCCACACTTGTGCTTCAAAGTAGCACCTTGTTTTTCATATAGTGAGTCTCATGAGTTGTCTTTTTCATACTAGTGGGAATTTTTCATTATAGAACTTAGCTTGTATATTCCTATGATGGGCTTCCTCAAATGCCCTAGGTCTTCGAGAGCAAGCAAGTTGGATGCACACCCACTAGTTTTCTTTTGTTGAGCATTCATTTATAGCTCTAGTGCATCCGTTGCATGGCAATCCCTACTCCTCATGTTGACATCAATTAATGGGCATCTCCATAGCCCGTTGATTATCCTCGTCAATATGAGACTTTCCCCTTTTTTTCTCCACACAATCCCCATTATCATATTCTATTCCACCCATAATGCTATATCCATGGTTCACACTCATTGTCGGTGTCAAAACCGGCGGATCTTGGGTAGGGGGTCCCGAACTGTGCGTCTAGGCGGATGGTAACAGGAGACAAGGGACACGATGTTTTTACCCAGGTTCGGGCCCTCTCGATGGAGGTAAAACCCTACTCCTGCTTGATTAATATTGATGATATGGGTAGTACAAGAGTAGATCTACCACGAGATCAGAGAGGCTAAACCCTACAAGCTAGCCTATGGTATGATTGTTATTCGTCCTATAGACTAAAACCCTCCGGTTTATATAGACACCGAAGAGGGCTAGGGTTACACAGAGTCGGTTACAATGGGAGGAGATCTACATATCTGTATCGCCAAGCTTGCCTTCCACGCCAAGTAAAGTCCCATCCGGACACAGGACGAAGTCTTCAATCTTGTATCTTCATAGTCCAGGTGTCCGGCCATAGTGTATAGTCCGGCTATCCGAACACCCCCTAATCCGGGACTCTCTTAGTAGCCCCCGAACCAGGCTTCAATGACGGTGAGTCCGGCGCGCATATTTGTCTTCGGCATTGCAAGGCGGTTTCTTCTCCAAATTCCATATACCTGTTGAATAATGTCCGGCTTCTAGTGAATGTTGCGCTCCTCGGCTTCTGCGCCCAATAATGGCCATCTTCCACGTGTCAAACGAATGCGAAAAGCCAGGGTGTTTTTTCATTTACCCCCTAGCTGCGCAAATAAGCCGCCTATAAAAGAGACGGGGATTTAGATCTGAATCACACCATCTTCCCTCCGCGAGCATTCATCGGAGCGCATTCGACAGAGATCCGTTCCATCATGTCCAGTCGACGCAGCTCCTCCTCTCGCCCCCAGCCCTTAGCCTGGATATTGGGAGAGATGTTCCGTCCTGCACAGCAAGCTAGTGGTGCTCCAAGCCAAGGGGTTTCTCCCCCCAGCCTACATGGTCCCGGTTCGAGCCGGGCTTGCCACCTATAATGGCGGAGAGCAAGCGGAGAGCGTCCCCAATCCCTCCAAAGGAGAGCGGGTATGCCTTGTCCCTTATTTGATAAGAGGGCTCGGATTTCCAATTCATCCGTTTCTCCGGGGGCTCCTGGAGTTCTACGGCATCTAGTTGCACAACCTTACGCCAGCCTCCATATTGCATATTGCGGGCTTCGTAGCCCTTTGTGAGCTGTTTTTGGGCATCGAGGCTCATTTCGCGTTGTGGAAGAAGTTGTTCTGCCTTGTGCCCCGTTCTTAGGAGGGGTCGATATATCAAGTGGGCGGAGCCGAACTATGGCGCATCGCCGGGACCGGATATCTATCCGGAACCCCAAAGAAGGCATCCGAAGACTGGCCTTCAGAATGGTTTTATATAGAAGATGTCCCCCTACCGGACCCTGTTCGGATCGGCCTCCCTGAGTTCGATAATGCTCCTTTGAAGAAGTGCCTAAGCTGGCGTCCACGGAGCCCTCAGAAGGAAAATGACAAGGACGTCCTTTACCTGATGAGCCGGATAAGGTTGTTAGCTCATTCCGGACTGACCATGATCGAGGTCATGGCCACATGTATTATGCGGGGGGTGTAGCCGCTTCAGTATAGAGGCCACCCCATGTGGGATTTCAACGGGGAGGACGACACCACCCGGTGCGGCCGTAAGGGGCCGGAATCGGTTGCCGCTCTAATAAAGATCTTGTCCGCGTTGTACAAGGGAGAAGATGAGGGATTCCTCCGCATCAACCCACGGGGTGGATTTTCTATGTACAATCCTCCAAGCTGGGTAAGCGGACACTTTCACTCGCCCATCCATTTCATATTCCCGTAGTTAAGTATTCAGTCTAGCAATTTCAACGCAGGAGCTACGCCAGGCTGTAAAGGAGATAAACAGCCCTCCTCCACAACCCGAGGACCCGAAACGGTCCTTCGACCTGGACTCCCAAGAGGACTCGGACTTACATGTGGAGCTGATCGATGGGGTGTTTCATCAATTGAGCAAGGACAACACCTTAGTGGCCATTACGGCCGATTATCCCGGACTACTTCCAGCCTCACAAGTAACCGAGATCGAAGTCTGAGTACTTTTAAGATGATCCATCCGTGCTTATTTTTGATCACCTTATACCAATGGCGTTTTTGCAGGGGAAGTCCTTGAGGCGGAGGGCCGAGCCTACGGTGGCTAGCCAACAAGGGGCATCAAGGCCCAGCAGGTTGAAAATAAGTGCGGTCTAGATTGAGACGCCGTCGCAACGGTCTGGTGTGCCATTTTGTTCCCAGGTTTTATTCCCTCAAGGCATACTAACGCTCATGCTCTCTTCAGGAAAAAGAGCGCTCGCCGGACTATATCCGGAGAGGTTGCCAATCGTGCCTCCACCGGCCAGGCTCCAAGGCCGGGTCCGGAAGCGGAGGCGAACACGAGGTGCACACCGGATGCTCCTATGACAGAGGATGCAGACGGGCTGTCTGCCACCAATTCCGAGGTGGAGAGTGCCATGAACCACAGGCTTCGCCGGATAGGTCTTAGTGATGCTTGTTTCTCCCAAGAGGCATTGGATGCCTTCAATACGGGAGATGCGTACCTCCGTGCCGCTCAAAATGGTCTAGCCAGAGCCACAGAGCAGTATGTAAAAGACATACAGGTGAGAAAATTTGATGGTTATATATGTCAGTAGCCCCTGAGACTTGAAACAGTTAGAATAACTGATTTAAGGATCATTTGTTATGCAGGATCTTACAGAAAAGAATACCCAACTGTCCCAGGAGCTAGAAGAGTGCAAAGCCCAACTTGAGGCCACACTAGCCACAACAGGGGAGGCCAAGGAGACCCCCTCTGGTAATATATGCTTCGAAAGATAACTATGTTGTGAAGTGCGGCATGTGTGCGAATCTGACAATAACATTTGCAGATGGCGCCGGAGTGGATCCGGACAAGCAACAACTCTTGCGACGGTTAAAGGCCGGCGAGAGCGTGCTTACGAGGGTGAAGCAAGAGAAGAATAATCTCCAAGATGCCAACACCCAGCTAGGCGAGGAACTAAAGGATGTTCGTGCTCAGCTTTCGGACTCCGTGAAGGAGAATCGGCGGCTTCGACGCGGCATTTTTAGTAAGTGCTTGAATGAACATCAAAAAAGCGTTCGGCGAGGAAGTCAATTGACAGAGTTATGTCTGTAGGTATGCTGACAGGTCGACCTGTAGAGGAAATGCCCGGTTCTACGGGTGACCTTCTTCCCGAGCTCTCACAACTGCATGAATGAGTTCGGCAGGTAATGCAAGGCATCGCCCAGGCCTTATGGCCATCCGTCTCCATGCCCGAAGGCCTTGGAGAGCTTCCAGAGAAGCTGAAGGGAGCACGGCGGCGCTTACGATTATGGAAGATATCGGCCTGCCGTCAAGGCGCCAGGGAGGCCTAGGCCATGGTGAAGACGCAGTACACGAGTGCTGACCCAAACCACATGGCCGAGGTCGGACCTGTGGGGCCCGATGGGAAGGAGATCCCTGTGAGTTTCGTGTACGGCCAGGTAGAGTTGGCCGCCAAATATTCCCAACAGGACTGTAAACTAGACATCCTGTTGGATGGTATTGAAGAGGAATATACCCAGTCAAATTGACTATGAAATTTAAGATGACATGTAAAATGCCTTCTAGCCGGATTATAGATCGTTTGTCATGGTGGACCTTTTTGCTTCAACCTCGGGACCCGATAGTCTGGAGTGTGTCCGAATACCCTCTCGGTTATGTAAGAACCGGGGCATGCGTGGAAACTAGGCGTAGGGGTCATTAGTGCTTGAACAGACAAGTGCCCAACTAGTTATGTTATATTACATGGTTAGTAAGAAACATCTTCCAAGGAGAATAGTTCCGTTAGGGGTTCCTTTCCCTGGGAGGCATGCCCTAAACTGCATGTCCGGACTGCGAAAAAAGCAGAAAAGCATCTGGGGGAGGATAAATAAACGAGTGAGAAATTGTCTTTAGTTCACCGACCGAATATTCCCTTAAAAACGCTAACTTTCGGCTTCACCCAGTCTGAGGTACACATCCGGCTGAACCAGCAGTAACAATCATAGAGGTGCTCCCTTTACTGCCTAGCCGAACAATCGGGAACGTAGGGGTAAGCACAGGAGCCAGGCAACCCAGCTTGGCCAAAACTTAAGTCATATCGATGCATATAATGGTTAATAAAAGGTACATGCGGAAGTGTGACACATGTGTTGGGCATGAGGCCCGTATAAACAAGCTTCTGTTAAAGAAGCCCCCAGGTATAATGAGCACGGATAGCGCGTCAATTGTGTGCGAACAAGGCGCAAACGAGCCCTTAAAGGTTGTAAGAGAAAAGGAGGGAGAAGGAGAGAAATATAAGACAGCTAATGTGTAAAAAATAGACAGAGGAAGGACACGAACACAGAGTCCGGCGCGAGGCGTAGAATCTTCAGAGACGGGCTGCATTCCATGGGTTCGGCTCGAGTCAGTTATCCGATGCATCTCGCAGACAGTACGCTCCACCAGTCAGGACTTGGTCAATAATGAAGGGACCTTCCCATTTGGGCTTGAGTTTGTCCTTTTTCTTGTCCAACAAGCATAGAACTAACTCGCTAACATTGTAAGTTTTGGCCCGTACTTCTCTGCTTTGATATCTTCGAGCCTGCTGTTCATAGAATGCGAAACAGGCTTTTGCCACATCACGCTCCACCTCCAAGGCGTCCAAACTGTCCTGTCGATCGAGTTTGGCCTCTCTTTCTTCGTACATGCGCACACGAGGTGAGTCATGAATTATGTCGCAGGGCAGAACTGCCTCTGCGCCGTATACCATAAAGAATGGTGAGAATCCGGTGGTGCGATTCGGCGTGGTCCGCAGCCCCCAGAGTACGGAGTCGAGCTCCTCTACCCAGTGCGTGTTAGATTCCTTGAGGGACTGCACTAATCTGGGTTTGATGCCGCTCATGATTAGACCATTAGCTCGCTCGACTTGACCGTTAGTTTGTGGGTGATAGACTGAAGCGTTGTCGAGCTTGATGCCCATGTTTTTGCACCAGAGTTCGACCTCGTCGGCCGTAAAGTGAGTGCCGTTATCAGTGATGATGCTGTGGGGGACGTTGTAACAGTGTACGACCCCTGGTATGAAGTCTATCACTGGTCCGTATTCGGCCGTCTTAACAGGCTTGGCCTCTATCCATTTGTTGAATTTGTCCACCATGACCAGTAGGTATTTTTTCTTGTGGGTTCCTCCTTTAAGGGGTCCAACCATGTCAAGCCCCCAGACCGCGAAGGGCCAGGTGATAGGTATAGTTTGGAGGGCGGTGGGTGGCATATGGATTTGATTAACAAAGAGTTGGCAACCGACGCATCGTTGGACTAAGTCCTGAGCATCTGCCCGGGCCGTCAGTGTAATGCCCCGGATCAGATGCGCCAGGTGTCTACCAGTTATTCGCCTTCGTTGCCATGTCATTTGCTTGCGTGTTGCATTTTGTCATGTCATCATGTGCATTGCATTGCATACATGTTCGTCTCATGCATCCGAGCATTTTCCCCATTGTCCGTTTTGCAATCCGGCACTCATATGTCCTCTGTCGTCCCCCTTTTATCTCTCGTTGTGAGTGGGTGTTAAACATTCTCGGAATGGCTCGAGGTTTGCCAAGCGGCCTTGGTATAGCACCGGTAGACCGCCTGTCAAGTTTCGTGCCATTTGGAGGTTGTTTGATACTCCAACGGTTAACCGGGGAACCGTAAAGCCCTCTTTGTGTTGCAGCCCAACACCCCTTCAAAGTGGCCCAAAACCCATCCAAACCCCCTCCATGCTTTCGGTCGTTCGATCATGACCGTGTGGGCGAAAACCGCACTCCATTTGGAGTCTCCTATCTCCCTCTACCTATAAATATGTGATCCCCTCCGAAAATCCCGCAGATGAAACCCTAGCCCTCTCCCTCCTCGCGCCGCCGGACATGTCCAGCCTCCACGTCGCTCCGGCCAACGACAGGCCGCCACGTTAGCTTCCCCGCTGCCTCGGCCACTAGGGCATCGCCACCTCAGCCCGGGCCGCGCCCCACTCCGCCGCCGACTGCTCGGGCCCGCTCGGCCCGATCGCGGCCCCCCCGGCTGTTGGAAATATGCCCTAGACGCAATAATAAAAGGATTATTATTATATTTATTAGTTCATGATAATTGTCTTTTATTCATTCTATAATTGTATTATCCGGAAATCGTAATACACGTGTGAATACATAGACCACAATATGTCCCTAGTGAGCCTCTAGTTGACTAGCTCGTTGATCAACAGATAGTTATGGTTTCCTGACTATGGACATTAGATGTCATTGATAACGGGATCACATCATTAGGATAATGATGTGATGGACAAGACCCAATACTAAGCATAGCACAAGATCGTGTAGTTCGTTTTGCTAGAGCTTTTTGTAACGCCCCGAGACCGACGCTCCAGAAGACTTCCATATATTTCGTGTTCGCCGTGTGTTTTATTTTTGTTTGCCGCATTCATCATGTCATCATGAGCATTGCATCACATGTTTTCTTATAAACTTGCACCCGTTGATAGTTGCCGCTTCTTCCTCATCTCTGTTGACCTTTCTCAAGACCGACCATTCGTTTGTTGTCCGACCACCTGACCTCTCTTGCCAGCTCGCAGCCCCCTCGCGCGCGCGTCCGAAACTTCGCCGAACCCGACCCGGGAAGTCGTTACCAATGGGTCTGGAACATCCCTAAACATCCATAAAATATCTTTGTTTTGTTTATTGGACTCCCTAGCCTATTTTTCTCGACCGCCCGATCTAAATCGGAGGGTCCAATTGGACCCCTACCCAAAATCGACCGGCTATATATATATTGGTCCAACACTAGCCCAACAATCTGTCCCATCCATCCATTCCTCTCCGCCGCCATTTCCTCCATCCGGTCTCCCTCTCCCTCGGGATCTTCCCAGATCCATCTCTCAGCGAGCCGACCAGCCTCCTTCCTCCTCGGATCAGCCGTAGCCGCCACCCTCACCTCCCTCGTTTTTCTTCACCACCTCAACCGGCAGCCTTCTCCCGATCCCCTCACACCCGAGCGCCCGAGGAGAGGAGCTCCTCAAGTGCATGAACCCACCACCATCAACCGAAGCCTCCACCGCCACCTCCTCTGCTCCCGAGGCTCGAGCGTCCTCTCATCCAGGAGCACGAGCCCCTCGTCACCGCGCCGCCCCGGTGTGCGTGCTAGCCGACGACCTCGATCCCGGGACCGGCCTCGTCCCGATCCTCTCTTCCTCCTATTTTTCCCTCTCTCTCTCTCTCTCTCTTAAGGTGGCCTCTCTCTATCTTTACCAGGAACGAGCAGGAGCTCGCCCACGCTCCATGCCGCCGCCGTCGTCGTCCTGCTTCGTCCGATGACCTCCGAGCAGCGCAACCCGCCGAATCTGCTCGAGCTTGCCTCGCCCCTGCGCCTCAAGTCCCGTGTCGCCAAGCCGCCTCTCTGCCCTCGAGTCCATCCAGATCCGCTCCATGGCGCCCCATTCTGCCGTTCCCCGTCAGCCACCCGTCGCAGGAGTCCCTTGCCGGCTCGCGCGCCGACCTGCAAGTCAGGCCGCTTCCTCCTCTGCTTCTGCTTCGAGCGGGAGGTCAACACCCCCGCCTCAAGCGCGACCGCGCGCGGCCTGCGAGCGTTGAAAGCGCCTCCAGTGCCGTGTGGCCCAGCAGCCTCTTGCCCCAGCGCCTCCTCAGCCGGCCTGCTGCACCAACCGGGCCTTGGCCCATGGGTGAGCAGTCCCCAACAGCTCCTCTCCTGTGCACTATTGGCCCTGCCAGATTTGGCCCATGTCATGTTTTTTTCCTGTTCAGCGAATTTTTCCATTTATCCAGAGAGTGCAATTTTACAGAAAAACCCTCATGTTCATGCTTGTTATAACTAATTAACCATGCATCGGTTTAAAATGTTTTATATATGTAAAATGCTTAGAATTTTGTGTAGATTAATAATTTGCCACTTTCATCCATGTTAAATATGCTTAAAATGCTGTTTGTTTAATTTTTCTTAAATAATATGCTAGAATGAGTTATTTCATAACTAAATAACCGTAGCTCGGTTTTAAATAAACTTTATATGTAAATGGGGTGGAAAAATGCCTAGTTTAACATGGTAGACTTTATTTTCCTGCTTAACAACAATAAAATATGTTTTAGGGCAGAACAGAACCAAATTCATATTATGCTCATGGGGATTTTCTGGAATTGTTGTTTGTTGTTCCGGCCTCATTTAAACTTGCCTAGATGGTTAGATTACTTATGTTTCATCTGTTGCCATGTTTAACAACATTTAATATTGTTGTGTACCTAAACAAGAGTGAACTAAATAACTCGATGTGGTGTTTTGTCAATATGCAACTCGTTGCATATTGAGCTCCACTTAACTTGTAGTATTGTTTGTTGCACTTTGCCATGCCATGCCTTACTAAATCGGACATGCATCATTCTTGTTTCTGCATCATTCCATGTCTATGCTTGTGCATTTACCATATTGTTTGTTTCTTTCCGGTGTTGCTTCTTACTTCCGGTAATATTGTGGTTGTGAGGATTCGTTCGACTACTCCGGTTCATCTTCTTCATGGACTCGTTCTTCTTCCTAGCGGGATTTCAGGCAAGATGACCGTCACCCTGGATCTCACTACTATCTTTGCTATGCTAGTTGCTTCGTTCTATCGCTATGCTGCGCTACCTATCACTTGTTCTTCAAGCCTCCCAAATTGCCATGAACCTCTTACCTTTGACACCCTTCCTAGCAAACCATTGCTTGGCTATGTTACCGCTTTGCTCAGCCCCTCTTATAGCATTGTTAGTTGCAGGTGAAGTTGAAGATTGCTCCATGGTGGATAGGACTATGTTGGGATATCACAATATCTATTATTTAATTAATGCATCTATATACTTGGTAAAGGGTGGAAGGCTCGGCCTTATGCCTGGTGTTTTGTTCCACTCTTGCCGCCCCTAGTTTCCGTCATACCGGTGTTATGTTCCTGGATTTTGCGTTCCTTACGCGGTTGGGTGATTTATGGGACCCCCTTGACAGTTCGCTTTGAATAAAACTCCTCCACCAAGGCCCAACCATGGTTTTACCATTTGCCTCACCTAGCCCTTTTGCCCTTGGGTTTCCGGAGCCCGAGGGTCATCTTTATTTACCCCCCCCCCCCACCCCTGGGCCAGTGCTCCTCCAAGTGTTGGTCCAAACTAGAGCACCGTGCGGGACCATTCCTTGGCAACTTGGATTCGTCGGTTCCTGTACGCTACGCTTATCCGGTGTGCCCTGAGAACGAGATATGTGCAGCTCCTATCGGGATTTGTCGGCACATCGGGCGGCTTTGCTGGTCTTGTTTTACCATTGTCGAAATGTCTGGTAAACCGGGATTCCGAGTCTGATCGGGTCTTCCTAGGAGAAGGTATATCCTTCATTGATCGCGAGAGCTTAACATGGGCTAAGTTGGGACACCCCTGCATGGTATAAATGTTCGAAATTCGTGCCCGCGGTTATGTGGCAGATGGGAATTTGTTAATGTCAGGTTGTAGATAACTTGACACCAGATACGAATTAAAACGCATCAACCGTGTGTGTAGCCGTGATGGTCTCTTTTCGGCGGAGTCTGGGAAGTGAACACGGTTTTGGGTTATGTTTGACGTAAGTAGGAGTTCAGGATCACTTCTTGATCATTGCTAGCTTCACGACCTTTCCGCTTGCTCTCTTCTCGCTCTTATCTGCCTATGTTAGCCACCATATATGCTTAGTCGCTGCTGCAGCCTCACCACTTTACCCCTTCTTTCCCTTTAAGCTTTTCTAGTCTTGATACCCATGGTAATGGGATTGCTGAGTCCTCGTGGCTCACAGATTACTACAACAACAGTTGCAGGTACAGGTTATGCGATGATCATGACGCGAGAGCGATGTTTGCTTGTTTTGGAGTTCTTCTTCTGCTTCTTCTTCGATCAAGGGATAGGTTCTAGGTCGGCAGCCTGGGCTAGCAGGGTGGATGTCGTTTGAGTTCCTGTTTGTGTAGTCGGATGTTGTTCTCATGTATGTTGTATTGTTGTATTCGTGTGGCATTGTATGCCTCTTGTATGTATCCCCATCTATTATGTAATGTTGATGTAATGATATCCACCTTGCAAAATCGTTTCAATATGCGGTTCTATCCTTGGTGGGACCTTCGAGTCTCTTTAGGATAGTATCGCATATTGGGCGTGACACTTTTCCAATGTCAAGTATCTTTTCCTTAGACCATGAGATCGTGTAACTCCCGGATACCGTAGGAGTGCTTTGGATGTACCAAATGTCACAACGTAACTGGGTGATTATAAAGGTGCACTACAGGTATCTCCAAAAGTGTATGTTGGGTTGACACGGATCGAAACTGGGATTTGTCACTCCGTATGACGGAGAGGTATCTCTGGGCCCACTCGGTAATGCATTATCATAATGAGCTCAAAGTGACCAAGTGTCTGGTCACGAGATCATGCCTTACGGTACGAGTAAAATGACTTGCCGGTAACGAGATTGAACGAGGTATTGGGATACCGATGATCGAATCTCGGGCAAGTAACGTACCGATTGACAAAGGGAATTGTATACGGGGTTGCTTAAATCCTCGACATCGTGGTTCATCCGATGAGATCATCGAGGAGCATGTGGGAGCCAACATGGGTATCCAGATCCCGCTGTTGGTTATTGACCGGAGAGCCGTCTCGGTCATGTCTACATGTCTCCCGAACCCGTAGGGTCTACACACTTAAGGTTCGGTGACGCTAGGGTTGTATCAATATGAGTATGTAGAAAACCGGAAGTTGTTCGGAGTCCCGGATGAGATCCCGGACGTCACTAGGAGTTCCGGAATGGTCCGGAGGTAAAGAATTATATATAGGAAGTGCAGTTTCGGCCATCGGGAGAGTTTCGGGGGTCACCGGTATTGTACCGGGACCACCGGAAGGGTCCCGGGGGTCCACCGGGTGGGGCCACCTATCCCGGAGGGCCCCGTGGGATGAAGTGGGGAGGGAACCAGCCCCTAGTGGGCTGGTGTGCCCACCCTTGGGCCCACCCTCTGCCTAGGGTTGGAAACCCTAGGGTGGGGGGGCGCCTCCACTTGCCTTGGGGGGCACTCCACCCCCCTGGCCGCCGCCCCCCTTGGAGATTCCATCTCCTAGGGCTGGCACCCCCCAGGGGCCTATATAAAGGGGGGAGGGAGGGCAGCCGCACCCTGAAGTCTTGGCGCTTCCCTCTCCCCTGCTAGACCTCTCCCTCTCGCAGAAGCTCGGCGAAGCTCGGCGAAGCTCTGCCAGACCCCTGCTGCATCCACCACCACGCCGTCGTGCTGCTGGATCTTCATCAACCTCTCCTTTCCCCTTGATGGATCAAGAAGGAGGAGACATCATCCGCTCCGTACGTGTGTTGAACACGGAGGTGCTGTCAGTTCGGCACTTGGTCATCGATGATTTGGATCACGACGAGTACGACTCCCTCAACCCCGTTCTCTTGAATGCTTCCGCTCGCGATCTACAAAGGTATGTAGATGCACTACTATCACTCGTTGCTAGATGAACTCATAGATGGATCTTGGTGAAACCGTAGAATTTTTTTTATTTTCTGCAACGTTCCCCAGCAGTGGTATCATGAGCCAGGTTTATTTGTAGTTCTCTATTACACGAGTAGAACACAAATCTGTTGTGGGCGTAGATCTTGTCAACTTGCTTGCCACTACTAGTCTTATTTTGCTTCAGCGGTATTGTGGGATGAAGCGGCCTGGACCGACCTTACACGTACGCTTACGTGAGACAGGTTCCACCGACTGACATGCACTAGTTGCATAAGGTGGCTAGCGGGTGTCTGTCTCTCCCACTTTAGTTGGAGCGGATTCGATGAAAAGGGTCCTTATGAAGGGTAAATAGAAGTTGACAAAATCACGTTGTGGTTATTCATAGGTAAGAAAACGTTCTTGCTAGAACCCAATTGTAGCCACGTAAAAGATGCAACAACAATTAGAGGACGTCTAACTTGTTTTTGCAGCAATTGCTATGTGATGTGATATGGCCAAAAGTTGTGATGAATGATGAATGATATATTGTGATGTATGAGATCATGTTCTTGTAATAGGAATCACGACTTGCACGTCGATGAGTATGACAACCGGCAGGAGCCATAGGAGTTGTCTTAATTATTGTATGACCTGCGTGTCAATGATTTAACGCCATGTAATTACTTTACTTTATTGCTAAACCGTTAGCCATAGTAGTAGAAGTAATAGTTGGCAAGCAACTTCATGGAGACACGATGATGGAGATCATGGTGTCATGCCGGTGACGAAGATGATCATGGAGCCCCGAAGATGGAGATCAAAGGAGCTATATGATATTGGCCATATCATGTCACTACTATATAATTGCATGTGATGTTTATTATGTTTTATGCATCTTGTTTACTTAGAACGACGGTAGTAAATAAGATGATCCCTTATAATAATTTCAAGAAAGTGTTCCCGTAACTGTGCGTCATTGCTAAAGTTCGTCGTTTCGATGCACCACGTGATGATCGGGTGTGATAGATCCTTACGTTCACATACAACGGGTGTAAGACAATTTTACACATGCAGAAACACTTAGGGTTAACTTGACGAGCCTAGCATGTACAGACATGGCCTCGGAACACAGAGACCGAAAGGTCGAACATGAGTCGTATGGAAGATACGATCAACATGGAGATGTTCACCGATGATGACTTGTCCGTCTCACGTGATGATCAGACACGGCCTAGTCGACTCGGATCGTGTAACACTTAGATGACTAGAGGGATGTCTAATCTGAGTGGGAGTTCATTAAATAATTTGATTAGATGAACTTAATTATCATGAACTTAGTCTAAAATCTTTGCAAAATATGTCTTGTAGATCAAATGGCCAACGCTCATGTCAACATGAACTTCAACGCGTTCCTAGAGAAAACCAAGCTAAAAGATGATGGCAGCAACTATTCGGACTGGGTCCGGAACCTGAGGATCATCCTCATAGCTGCCAAGAAAGCATATGTCCTAGAAGGACCTCTAGGTGAAGCACCCATCCCAGCGAACCAAGACGTTATGAACGCTTGGCAGTCACGTGCTGATGATTACTCCCTTGTTCAGTGCGGCATGCTTTACAGCTTAGAACCGGGGCTCCAAAAGCGTTTTGAGCAACACGGAGCATATGAGATGTTCGAGGAGCTGAAATTGGTTTTCCAAGCTCATGCCCGGGTCGAGAGATATGAAGTCTCCGTCAAGTTCTATAGTTGTAACATGGAGGAAAACAGTTCTGTCAGTGAGCACATACTCAAAATGTCTGGGTTGCACAACCGCCTGTCCCAGCTGGACATTAACCTCCCAGACAAGGCGGTCATTGACAAATCCTTCAGTCGCTCCCACCGAGCTACAAGAGCTTTGTGATGAACTACAATATGCAGGGGATGGTGAAAACTATTCCTGAAGTATTTTCAATGCTGAAGTCAGCAGAGGTAGAAATCAAGAAAGAACATCAAGTGTTGATGGTCAATAAAACCACCAAGTTCAAGAAGGGCAAGGGTAAGAAGAACTTCAAGAAGGACGGCAAAGATGTTGCCGTGCTCGGTAAGCCAGTTGCCGGGAAGAAGTCAAGGAATGGACCCAATCCTGAGACTGAGTGCTTTTATTGCAAAGGGAAGGGTCACTGGAAGCGGAACTGCCCCAAATACTTAGCGGACAAGAAGGCCGGCAACACTAAAGGTATATTTGATATACATGTAATTGATGTGTACCTTACAAGTACTCGTAGTAACTCCTGGGTATTTGATACCGGTGCCGTTGCTCATATTTATAACTCACAGCAGGAGCTGCGGAATATGTGGAGACTGGCGAAGGACGAGGTGGCAATGCGCGTCGGGAATGGTTACAAGGTCGATGTGATCGCCATCGGCACGCTACCTCTACATTTACCTACAGGATTAGTTCTAAACCTCAGTAATTGTTATTTAGTGCCAAGTTTGAGCATGAACATTGTATCTGGATCTCATTTAATGCGAGATGGCTACTCATTTAAATCCGAGAATAATGGTTGTTCTATTTATATGAGAGATATGTTTTATGGTCATGCCCCGATGGTCAATGGTTTATTCTTAATGAATCTCGAACGTAATGTTACACATATTCATAGTGTGAATATCAAAAGATGTAAAGTTGATAACGATAGTCCCACATACTTGTGGCACTGCCGCCTTGGTCACATTGGTGTCAAGCGCATGAAGAAGCTCCATGCTGATGGACTTTTAGAGTCTCTCGATTATGAATCATTTGACACATGCGAACCATGCCTCATGGGCAAAATGACCAAGACTCCGTTCTCCGGAACAATGGAGCAAGCAACCAACTTATTGGAAATCATACATACTGATGTGTGTGGTCCAATGAGCGTTGAGGCTCGCGGAGGATATCCTTATGTTCTCACTCTCACTGATGACTTAAGTAGATATGGGTATGTCTACTTGATGAAACACAAGTCTGAAACCTCTGAAAAGTTCAAGGAATTTCATAATGAAGTAGAGAATCAACGTGATCGAAAATTAAAGTTCTTACGATCAGATCATGGAGGAGAATATTTAAGTCACGAATTTGGTACACACATAAGAAAATGTGGAATCGTTTCACAACTCACGCCACCTGGAACACCTCAGCGTAACGGTGTGTCCGAACGTCGTAATCGCACTCTATTGGATATGGTGCGATCTATGATGTCTCTTACCGATTTGCCGCTATCATTTTGGGCATACGCTCTAGAGACAGCTACATTCACTTTAAATAGGTCTCCGTCTAAATCCGTTGAGACGACACCGTATGAATTATGGTTTGGGAAGAAACCTAAGCTGTCGTTTCTAAAAGTTTGGGGATGCGATGCTTATGTCAAGAAACTTCAACCTAAAAAGCTCAAACCCAAGTCAGAAAAATGCATCTTCATAGGATACCCTAAGGAAACCATTGGGTATACCTTCTACCTTAGATCCGAAGGCAAGATCTTTGTTGCCAAAAACGGATCCTTTCTGGAAAAAGAGTTTCTCTCGAAAGGAGTAAGTGGGAGGAAAGTAGAACTCAATGAAGTACTACCTCTTGAACCGGTAAGTAGTGCAGCTCAGGAAAATGTTCCCGTGGTGCCTACATCGACTGGAGAGGAAATTAATGATGATGATCAAGGTACTTCAGATCAAGTTGCTACTGAACTTCGTAGGTCCACAAGGACACGTTCCACACCAGAGTGGTATGGCAACCCTGTCCTAGAAATCATGTTGTTAGACAACGGTGAACCTTCGAACTATGAAGAAGCGATGGCGGGCCCAGATTCCAACAAATGGCTTGAAGGCATGCAATCCGAAATAGAATCCATGTATGAAAACAAAGTATGGACTTTGACAGACTTGCCCGATGATCAGCGAGCGATAGAAAACAAATGGATCGTTAAGAAGAAGACGGACACGCATGGTAATATTACCATCTATAAAGCTCAACTTGTCACTAAGGGTTATCGGCAAGTTCAAGGGGTTGACTACAATGAGACTTTCTCTCCCGTAGCGAAGCTGAAGTCCGTCCGAATCATGTTAGCAATTGCCGCATACTATGATTATGAGATATGGCAGATGGACGTCAAAACGGCATTCCTTAACGGCTATCTTAAGGAAGAACTGTATATGATGCAGCCGGAGGGTATTGTCGATCCTAAGAATGCTAACAAGGTATGCAAGCTCCAGCAATCCATTTATGGGCTGGTGTAATCATCTCAGAGTTGGAACATTCGCTTTAATGAGATGATCAAAGCGTTTGGGTTTATGCAGACTTATGGAGAAGCCTGCGTTTACAAGAAAGTGAGTGGGAGCTCTGTAGCATTTCTCATATTGTATGTAGATGACATACTTTTGATGGGAAATGATATAGAACTTTTGGACAGTATTAAGGCCTACTTGAATAAGTGTTTTTCAATGAAGGACCTTGGAGAAGCTGCTTACATATTAGGCATCAAGATCTATAGGGATAGATCAAGACGCCTCATAGGTCTTTCACAAAGCACATACCTTGATAAGATATTGAAGAAGTTCAAAATGGATCAGTCCAAGAAAGGGTTCTTGCCTGTATTGCAAGGTGTGAGATTGAGCTCGGCTCAATGCCCGACCACGGCAAAAGATAAAGAAGAGATGAGTGTCATCCCCTATGCCTTAGCCATAGGATCTATTATGTATGCCATGCTGTGTACCAGACCTGATGTAAACCTTGCCGTAAGTTTGGTAGGAAGGTACCAAAGTAATCCCGGCAAGGAACACTGGACAGTGGTCAAGAATATCCTGAAGTACCTGAAAAGGACAAAGGATATGTTTCTCATTTATGGAGGTGACGAAGAGCTTGTTGTAAAGGGTTACGTCGACGCTAGCTTCGACACAAATCTGGATGACTCTAAGTCACAAACCGGATACGTGTATATGTTGAATCATGGAGCAGTAAGCTGGTGCAGTTGCAAGCAGAGTATCGTGGAGGGATCTACATGTGAAGCGGAGTACATGGCAGCCTCGGAGGCAGCACATGAAGCAATATGGATGAAGGAGTTAATCACCGACCTAGGAGTCATACCCAATGCGTCGGGGCCAATCACTCTCTTCTGTGACAACACTGGAGCTATTGCCCTTGCCAAGGAGCCCAGGTTTCACAAGAAGACCAGGCACATCAAGCGTCGTTTCAACTCCATCCGTGAAAATGTTCAAGATGGAGACATAGATATTTGCAAAGTACATACAGATCTGAATGTCGCAGATCTGTTGACTAAACCTCTTCCGCGAGCAAAACATGATCAACACCAGAACTCTTTGGGTGTTCGATTCATCACAATGTAACTAGATTATTGACTCTAGTGCAAGTGGGAGACTGTTGGAAATATGCCCTAGAGGCAATAATAAAAGGATTATTATTATATTTCCTAGTTCATGATAATTGTCTTTTATTCATGCTATAATTGCATTATCCGGAAATCGTAATACACGTGTGAATACATAGACCACAATATGTCCCTAGCGAGCCTCTAGTTGACTAGCTCGTTGATCAACAGATAGTTATGGTTTCCTGACTATGGACATTAGATGTCATTGATAACGGGATCACATCATTAGGAGAATGATGTGATGGACAAGACCCAATCCTAAGCATAGCACAAGATCGTGTAGTTCGTTTTGCTAGAGCTTTTCCAATGTCAAGTATATTTTCCTTAGACCATGAGATCGTGTAACTCCCGGATGCCGTAGGAGTGCTTTGGGTGTACCAAACGTCACAACATAACTGGGTGATTATAAAGGTGCACTACAGGTATCTCCGAAAGTGTCTGTTGGGTTGACACGGATCGATACTGGGATTTGTCACTCCGTATGACGAAGAGGTATCTCTGGGCCCACTCGATAATGCATGATCATAATGAGCTCAAAGTGACCAAGTGTCTGGTCACGGGATCATGCATTACGGTACGAGTAAAGTGACTTGTCGGTAACAAGATTGAACGAGGTATTGGGATAGCGACGATCGAATCTCGGGCAAGTAAAGTACCGATTGACAAAGGGAATTGTATACGAGGTTGCTTAAATCCTCGACATCGTGGTTCATCCGATGAGATCATCGAGGAGCATGTGGGAGCCAACATGGGTATCCAGATCCCGCTGTTGGTTATTGACCGGAGAGCCATCTCGGTCATGTCTACATGTCTCCCGAACCCGTAGGGTCTACACACTTAAGGTTCGGTGATGCTAGGGTTGTATGAATATGAGTATGCAGCAAACCGAAAGTTGTTAGGAGTCCCGAATGAGATCCCGGGCGTCACGAGGAGTTCCGGAATGGTCCGAAGGTAAAGAATTATATATAGGAAGTGCAGTTTCGGCCATCGGGAGAGTTTCGGGGGTCAACGGTATTGTACCGGGACCACCGGAAGGGTCCCGGGGGTCCACCGGGTGGGGCCACCTATCCCGGAGGGCCCCGTGGCCTGAAGTGGGGAGGGGACCAGACCCTAGTGGGCTGGTGCGCCCCCCCTTGGGCCCCCCTGCGCCTAGGGTTGGAAACCCTAGGGTGGGGGCGCCTCCACTTGCCTTGGGGGGCACTCCACCGTCCTGGCTGCCGCCCCCCTTGGAGATGCCATCTCCTAGGGCCGGCACCCCCAGGGGGCCTATATAAAGGGGGGAGGGCAGCCGCACCTTGAAGTCTAGGCGCCTCCCTCTCCCCTGCTATACCTCTCCCTCTCGCAGAAGCTCGGCGAAGCTCTGCCGGAACCCTGCTGCATCCACCACCACGCCGTCGTGCTGCTGGATCTTCATCAACCTCTCCTTCCCCCTTGCTGGATCAAGAAGGACAAGACGTCATCCGCTCCGTACGTGTGTCGAACGCGGAGGTGCTGTCAGTTCGGCACTTGGTCATCGGTGATTTGGATCACGACGAGTACGACTCCCTCAACCCCGTTCTCTTGAACGCTTCCGCTCGCGATCTACAAAGGTATGTAGATGCACTACTATCACTCGTTGCTAGATGAACTCATAGATGGATCTTGGTGAAACCCTAGAAAAAAAATTAATTTCTGCAACGTTCCCCAACACCGACCCCTCCGTCCCCGCGGCCCGACCGCGCCCAAGTTCCAGCGCCGCCGCCCGCCTCCCGCACTGGCGCGGCCGCCGCCGCCCCGAGTCCCGCGCCCTGCCGCCCCGCTCCTCCACCGGC
>NC_041385.1:168967170-169044573 GCF_002162155.2 Triticum dicoccoides
GAGCCGCCGCCTGCTGCCGCCTGAGGCGCCCGCCTCCGCCGCTCAACGCCTTCCGCCGCTGCCACGCCCCTCCGGCGTCCTCCGCCACCGGTCCGGCCTCCGCCGCCCGCCGAACCTCGTCGGCCGTCCGCTCTGGTCGCCGCCCCTCGCCGATGCCGCCTCCCGTGCCTCCTCCAACCTCCTCCTCGCCGGAGCTCCTCGCCGGAACCGTGCCGCCTCGCCGGAGACGAAGATGGATCAGATCCACTAGGAGACGAAGCAAACGGGATCCCCGCGTCCCGGATATCTCCGTCCCGAGTTGACTTTTCCCGAGTCCCCGTAGTTTTCAGCATTCTATTGCCGTGTTCATCGCATCATATCTCCAAGCATACTGCTCCATTTTGTGCGTGTAATACGTCAAAATGTTCGTTGCGAGATGCTCTACATTTCATTCCATTGCACCATGTTCATTTGAGTTCATCTTGATGCTTGAATCATCGTTGCAAGAGTGCTATATGATGTTAATCTACTGAAACTGTTATAACTTGGTGATTTGTCATTTTTGTCGCGTTTGATGTGTGCATCCTATGAGCATGAGCTCTACATGTGTTTTGAACTACATCATGCCATCTTTACAGGGGTGCCATTCATGTATTTTTGTGAGTCTTGTACTGAGTGCATCGAGCTCGTGAAGTAGTGTACTTGCTGTTACTGTTTTGCCAGGCTGAATCTGTTATTTTGTTGCCATGTAAACCTGCTGCTACAAGTCACTCTATGAATAATCTGGAGATGATCATTAAGGATGTTTTGTTATACATGTCATGCTATATCCATCCATGCCCGTGGTTGCATTTATATCCTGCGTAGCTTGTTGTAATCTTGCTCCAAAGTTTCTAAATAATGTCTCTGGCAGCCTATTAACATGAAGTTCAGTTTTGCCATGTGATTTTCTAGTGATCCATGCACCCTATGAACTTGTTCTTGCTATTTTTAGCTTCACAAACATGTCTTATTACTGTTGGTCACCTTTCCATGCCATGTATTGCTCTGTGCTGAGTGGTACAAGCTCACCAACATGCCTACTTATTGTTGTTCCTGCCATGTATGAATCTGTCATATCTTTTGCCATGTTTACATGGGTGCCATCATATCTTCCGATCATTTTTGGCTCATGGTCAGTAAGGACTTTTGTTCTATGAAATTAGTAGGTTCATGACATGCCTTATTTTGCTATTATAAGTTCCTGTAGCATGCTGTTTGATAGCTCTAAACATTGCAACCTGATGTTATTTCTGCAAAGTCTGAAACTGTTATTATTTGCAATATTGCCATGTCTTTTTGAGCATGTTCTAGTGATTTCTGGAGATAGCTCAGTGTTCATGTTTTGTCATGCTTTACCTGTACTTCATGTCCATGCCTTTTGTTATCATGTTAGGATGCTGTAGCATGTTGTTTTGATGCTTGCAATATGCATAGTTGCTGTTTTGGACAGATTGTTGCTATAACTTGTTTCATGTGTGTGTGTTGAACCGTTGCTCTGTTTTGAGTGTGCTCTATATGAAACTTGCTATATTTTGCATGTAGTTTCATATTATGATGTTGCATCCATGTTTTGAGAGTGTTTGCTTGATGTTTGTATGCATTTTGCATCAATGCCATGTTTAACTTGTTTTGCTCATATCTTCTAGGCCGTAGCTCCGAATTAAATGAACTTTATATGTAACTTGACTAGAATCTCGTGTAGATCATCTTGGTGCATCTTAAATTGCTGTTTAACAACTTGAACATAAGGTTTATTCAGATCTGGACCAACTTCGAAATTTGAATATGAGGACTTACCGGAATTGTTATTTGTTGTTCCCGGCCTCATTTAAACTTGCCTTGATGTGTTGCTCTTGTTTGCGTCATCTCTTGCCATGAGTAGCTCCATGTAGCCTTGTCATGCATCATGCTTGTTTGAGCATCATGCCTTGTTCATGTGTAGTGTGTTTACCATGTTGTGTGCTTCTTCTCGATAGTTCCCATTTCGTTGCGATCGTGAGGATTCGTTCGTCTATGCTTAGTTCGGCTTCATCCGTTCGTCTTCTTCATGGACTCGTTCTTCTTCCTTGCGGGATTTCAGGCAAGATGACCGCTACCCTGGATCTCACTACTATCACTGCTATGCTAGTTGATTTGTTCTATCGCTATGCTGCGCTACCTATCACCTGTTTATCAAGCCTCCCAAATTACCATGTCAACCTCTAACCTTTTCACCCTTCCTAGCAAACCATTGTTTGGCTATGTTACTGCTTTTGCTCAGCCCCTCTTATAGCGTTGTTAGTTGCAGGTGAAGTTGAAGATTGCTCCATGGTGGACAGGATTATGTTGGGATATCACAATATCTCTTATTTAATTAATGGAGCTATATACTTGGGAAAGGGTGAAAGACTCGGCCTTATACCTGGTGTTTTGTTCCACTCTTGTCGCCCTAGTTTCCATCATACCGGTGTTATGTTCCCGGATTTTGCGTTCCTTACACGGTTGGGTGATTTTTGGAACCCCCTTGACAGTTCGCTTTGAATAAAACTCCTCCAGCAAGGCCCAACCTTGGTTTTACCATTTGCCTCACCACCACCTACTTTTCCCTTGGGAGTAATTAACCCAAGGGTCATCTTTATTATAGCCCCCCCGGGCCAATGCTTGTCTAAGTGTTGGTCCGGACCAGAGCCGTTTGCAGCGCCCCTCAGGGAAATTTGAGGTCTGGTTTTAGTTGTACGGATTTCTCATCCCATGTTGCCCTGAGAACGAGATATGTGTAGCTCCTATCGGGATTGTTGGTGCATCGGGCGGTCTTGCTGGTCTTGTTTTACCATTGTCGAAATGTCTTGTAAACCGGGATTCCGAGTCTGATCGGGTCTTCCTGGGAGAAGGAATATCCTTCGTTGATCGCGAGAGCTTATCATGGGCTAAGTTGGGACACCCCTGCAGAGTATAAACTTTCGAAAGCCGTGCCCGCAATTATGCGGCAGATGGGAATTTGTTAATGTCCGGTTGTAGATAGCTTGACACCAGATCCGAATTAAAACGCATCAACCGTGTGTGTTGCCATGATGGTCTCTTTTCGGTGGAGTCCGGGAAGTGAACATGGTTTTTGGGTTAAGTTTGACGTAAGCAGGAGTTCAGGATCACTTCTTGATCATTGCTAGCATCACGACCATTCCATTTGCTCTCTTCTCGCTCTTATTTGCGTATGTTAGCCACCATATATGCGTAGTCGCTGCTGCAACCTCACCACTTTACCCCTTCCTTACCCATTAAGCTTTGCTAGTCTTGATACCCATGGTAACCGGATTGCTGAGTCATCGTGGCTCATAGATTACTACAACAATAGTTGCAGGTACTGGTTATGCGATGATCATGACGCGAGAGCAATGTTTGCTTGTTTTGGAGTTCTTCTTCTGCTTCTTCTTCGATCAGGGATAGGTTCCAGGTTAGCAGCCAGGGCTAGCAGGGTGGATGTCGTTTGAGTTTCTGTTTGTGTTTCATCCATAGTCGGATGATTCTCTTATGTATTGTGATGTTGTATTCGTGTGGCATTGTATGCCTTTTGTATGTATCCCCATCTATTATGTAATGTTGATGTAATGATATCCACCTTGCAAAAGCGTTTCAATATGCGGTTCTATCCTTGGTGGGACCTTCGAGTCTCTTTAGGATAGTATCGCATATTGGGCGTGACAGTCGGTCAATAAAATCATGTATGGAAGGCCTTGCTTACAAGGGCCCGGGCTGCAGCGTGGTGCCCGCCAAGTCCGGCATGAATTTCAGCCAAAAGATTCTGCCCTTCCACTTCGAAGATACACCTTTGAAGGACTCCAGTGGTGCTTTTCTTATAAAGCTCTCCTTCATGGACTTTATAGGCTTTAGATCGCCAAACTATGCAGCGTGCCTCGTTTTGGTCCTCGAGAAGTGCATGTCTGGTTAGATAGGCTAGGAATGGTTCTGTCCACAGGGAAATGACTGCCATTATTACGTGGGCTGAGGATGTTACTTCGTTGGCAGAGCCTCCCGTTGTGTCAAAATGTTCGGTGTCGGGCGGTGCGGTTGGGTCCGGGCTGTTATTTCCGGATTCCCCTTCCCATAATACGGATGACTTGAATAGCCTCTCCAAGAAAATGTTGGGGGGGACTGCATCGCGTTTTGTGCCGATGCGTGCCAAGACGTCTACTGCCTGATTGTTTTCCCGGGCTATATGGTGAAATTCGAGCCCCTCGAACCGAGCTGACATTTTTAGGACGGCGTTGCGATAAGCTGCCATTTTCGGATCCTTGGCATCAAAGTCTCCATTTATTTGGGATATCGCGAGGTTCGAATCCCCACACACCTCTAGGCGTTTGATGCCCATGGAGACTGCCATCCGGAGACCATGTAGAAGGGCCTCGTATTCGGCTGCGTTGTTGGAGTCCGTATACATTATCTGGAGTACGTATTTAACTGTATCTCCTGTTGGGGATGTCAGAACAACGCCAGCCCCCAGACCAGCTAACATTTTGGAGCCGTCGAAGTGCATGATCCAGTTGGAATATGTGCCGTACTCTTTAGGGAGTTCGGCTTCAGTCCATTCGGCGACGAAGTCGGCCAAAACTTGCGACTTAATAGCTCGCTGTGGCTTATAGGTTATGTCAAACGGGAGGAGCTCGATGGCCCATTTGGCAATCCAGCCCGTCGCGTCGCGGTTGTTTATAATATTGTTAAGAGGTACTTCGGAGGCTACTTTTATCGAACACTCTTGAAAGTAGTGTCGCAGCTTCCGGGATGCCATAAACACCGCGTACGCTATCTTTTGGTAATGCAGGTATCATGACTTGCATGGAGTGAGGACAGTGGACACGTAGTAAACTGGTTTTTGAAGGGGGAATTTGTGTCCGTCCGTTTCTCGTTCAACGACGAGCACTGCGCTTACAACTTGATAAGTTGTCGCAATGTATAATAGCATTGGTTCACCGATGTTAGGCGCGGCCAGGACCGGGTTTGTTGACAATATGGCTTTTATTTCTTCGAGTCCGGCCGTGGCGGCATTCGTCCACTCAAAGTGTTCGGTGCGCCAGAGGAGGCGATAAAGGGGTAATGCCTTTTCTCCCAAGTGGGAGATAGAGCAGCTTAGATCCGCCACGCAGCCAGTCAATTTTTGTACTTGTTTGAGGTCCTTTGGAATATCCAATTGTGACAGAGCTCGGATCTTGGCTGGGTTTGCTTCAATTCCTCTACTGGATACAATGAAGCCCAAGAGCTTTCCGGCTGGTACGCCAAAAACGCATTTTTCCGGGTTAAGCTTGATGTCATATGTTCGGAGGTTGTCGAATGTGAGCCTCAAGTCGTCTACTAGAGTTTATACATGCTTGGTTTTGACGACCACGTCATCCACGTATGCTTCCACTGTTTTGCCGATCTGGTTTGCCAGACATGTCTGAATCATTCACTGATATGTTGCGCCAGCGTTTTTGAGCCTGAAGAGCATTGTGTTGAAGCAGAATGGGCCGTATGGGGTGATGAATGCCGTTGCGGCTTGGTCTGGCTCTGCCATCTTAATTTGATGGTAGCCGGAGTATGCGTTGAGGAAACACAATGAATTATGTCCTGTGGTAGCGTCAATAATTTGATCGATGCGGGGGAGGGGGAAGGGATCCTTTGGGCAAGCCTTGTTGAGGTCCTTGAAATCGACGCATAGGCGCTAGGATTTGTCCTTCTTTGGTACCATCACCATGTTTGCTAGCCAGTCCGGATGTTTTATATCTCTGATGAATCCGGACTCCAGTAGTTTGGCTAGCTCCTCTCCCATGGCTTGTCTCTTAGTTTCGGAGAAACGCCAAAGAGCCTGCTTGACAGGCTTGAATCCTTTGAGGATGTTTAGGCTCTGCTCGGCCATCCTGCGTGGGATTCCTGGCATGTTTGAAGGGTGCCAGGCAAAAATGTCCCAATTTTCACGTAGGAATTCTCGTAGTGCGGCGTCTACATCAGGGTTTAATTGAGCCCCGATGGAGGCCGTTTTTGTAGGGTCCGTTGGGTGGACTTGGAATTTGACTATTTCGTCCGCCGGTCTAAAGGAGGTGGACTTGGATCTTTTATCGAGTATCACGTCGTCCCTATTCACCATGGAGCGCAGCGCAGTCAGTTCCTCGGCCACTAGGGCTTCGGATAGTGCCTCACGGGCAAGTGCGACTGTCTTATTTTCAGCGCGGAGTGCTATGTCCGGGTCACTAGCAAGAGTGATGATTCCATTGGGTCGGGGCATTTTGAGCTTCATGTACCCGTAATGGGGTATAGCTTGAAAAATTGTGAATGACTCTCGCCCTAATAGAGCGTGGTATCCGCTGCTGAACGGGGCCACTTGAAATGTGACCTCCTCGGACCTGTAATTATGCGGCGTGCCGAACACCACATCCAGTGTGATTTTTCCTGTACAGCATGCTTCCCGACTGGCGATTATTCCTCTAAAGGTTGTGTTGCTTCGCTCAATGCGGCTCCGGTCTATTTCCATTTTTTGAAGGGTTTCCTCTTAAATGAGGTTCAATCCGCTACCACCGTCCATGAGTACCTTGGTAAGGAGAAAGCCATCCACTATTGGACTGAGGACCAATGCGGCTGGTGCTCGGGCTGTTCGGAACTTAGGTTCATCACTAGCATTAAAGGTAATAGCCGTGTCACTCCATGGGTTTATTCTTGCTACTTGGTAGACTTCGGCAAGGCTGCGGAGTGTTCGTTTCCGCATATTATTTGATGCGAAAGTCTCGAAGACTGTTAATACCGTACTGGTATCCCTGGGCTGGTGCTCTGTGAATTCTGGAGTTAGAAGCTCCCCGCCACTTCTGGCCACCTGACGGAGTATCCAACATGCTCTAAGGCTATGAGTTGGTGTGGCGCCCTCTGTACTATGAATTTTACAGGGTCCACTGAGCCATCCCTCCAGTACGGTTCCATGCCCTATAGAGGGTTTTTGCTTTTTGGTGTTTAACCCAGGTGCCTGACGATAATGCACCCTTTTATTTCGGACTAGGGTTGTATTCAGGGCCGGATTGTCCTAAAATTTTATTTTGGTTTTCCAGGCGCTTTCCATCACACAGTATTTTCATACTATGGATGCCAAGTCGACGAAGCGTGTAATTTCACGACGACTTATGGCGTTGAGGATTTCGTTGTCCGTGCAATTATTGCAGAAGAATGAAATTGCATCCTCCTCGCGGCAGTCCTCTATCCTGTTCATAACCAGGAGGAATCTGGCCCAGTAATGGTGTACTGTTTCTGCAGGCTCTTGCCGAATTTGGGATAGATCCCTTATATTTGGGTGGGCGGGTGGAATTAAATCCGAAACCTCGCCCAATCTGAGACTCAGGGGCCAAGGAGTTTCCGAACTCGGAAGCTTGGGTTCTTGGATGTTGTCCAATGAATCTAGCCCGCTGCCTGACTTTAGGTTCAGGGCTTGAGTGACGTCCTCCCCTCCGCGGGTATCCGGCTTGGAGGGATCTGGAATCCGGATATAACTAGTCCTTAAGATAGATGAAGGCTTGACGCATTGTTCCTCCACCACTGTGATGTGGTGGGTGACCCGGGGAGAGTTAATATCTCTTGGATCGGGTTTAGGCCCAACCTGATCATAGTCCGTAGCAACTCCCAGGACGGCGATGCGATCCAAGAGCTCGTTTCGGGAAGAGAGCTCCATCGGATCTAACTTCTCGGCGAATTCCGAGTTGACGTGGAGATTGCTTTCGATGACCCGAGAAGTCATCGTCGGCGCGACGGCCGAACAGGCGGTCATAAGAAAACCGCCTAGCCAGAGAGTTTGGCCGATAGCCAAAGCTCCTTTAGCAACAGCGCCGTCTTTAAAGACGGGACAATGCATCCTTCCTGATTGCAACGGCATAGCGGAACTCTCAATGAAAGCACCAATGTCGGTGTCAAAACCGGCGGATCTCGGGTAGGGGGTCCCGAACTGTGCGTCTAGGCGGATGGTAACAGGAGACAAGGGACACGATGTTTTTACCCAGGTTCGGGACCTCTCGATGGAGGTAAAACCCTACTCCTGCTTGATTAATATTGATGATATGGGTAGTACAAGAGTAGATCTACCACGAGATCAGAGAGGCTAAGCCCTAGAAGCTAGCCTATGGTATGATTGTTGTTCGTCCTACAGACTAAAACCCTCCGGTTTATATAGACACTGGAGAGGGCTAGGATTACACAGAGTCGGGTACAATGGGAGGAGATCTACATATCTGTATCGCCAAGCTCGCCTTCCACGCCAAGGAAAGTCCCATCCGGACACGTGACGAAGTCTTCAATCTTGTATCTTCATAGTCCAGGAGTCCGGCCAAAGTGTATAGTCCGGCTATCCGGACACCCCCTAATCTGGGACTCCCTCACTCATGTATTGCGTGAAGGTTGAAAGAGTTTGAGATTATTTAAGTATGAAACAATTGCTTGGCTTGACATCGGGGGTATAGAAGTTGGGAACAACTTTGTGTGACGAAAATGAAGCATAGCCTAACTATATGATTTTGTATGGATGAACTTTCTTTTGCCATGTTATTTTGAGAAGACATGATTGCTTTTATTAGTATGCTTGAAGTATTGCTATTTCTTTTGTCAATATGAACTTTTATCTTGAATCATTTGGATCTGAACATTCATGCCACAATAAAGAAAATTACATTGAGAATTATGCTAGGTAGCATTCCACATCAAAAATTTCTTTTTTATCATTTACCTACTCGAGGAAGAGCAGGAAATAAGCTTGGGGATGCTTGATACATCTCCAACGTATCTATAATTTTTGATTGTTCCATGCTATTATATTACCTGTTTTGGATGTTTATGGGCTTTATTTTATACATTATTATCATTTTTGGGACTAACCTACTAATCGGAGACCTAGCCCGTATTGTTGTTTTTTGCCTATTTCAGTATTTCGAAGAAAAGGAATATCAAACGGAGTCCAAACGGAATGAAACCTTTGGGAGCGTGACTTTTGGAATGAACGTGATCCACATGACTTGGAGTGCAAGTCAAGAAGCAACCGAGGCTCCCACGAGATAGGAGGGTGCCCCCCTGTAGGGTGCGCCCCCCTGTCTCGTGGGCCCCTCCGGCATCCACCGATGTACTTCTTCCTGCTATATAAGCCTACATACCCCAAAAACATCCAGGAGCCACCTGAAGAAATATTTTCACCGCCGTAACCTTATTTATCCGCGAGATCCCATCTTGGAGCCGTCGCCGGCGTTCTTCCAGAGGGGGAATCCACCACGGAGGGCTTCTACATCAACATCCTTGCCCCTCCAATGAGTTGTGAGTAATTTACCACAGACCTACGGGTCCATAGTTATTAGCTAGATGGATTCTTCTCTCTTTTTGGATCTCAATACAATGTTCTTCCCCTCTCTTGTGAAGAACTATTCGATGTAATCTCTTTTTGCGGTGTGTTTGTCAAGATCCGATGAATTGTGGGTTTATGATCAGATTTACCTATGGATAATAATTGAATCTTCTATGAATTCTTTTATATGATTGAGTTATCTTTGCAAGTCTCTTCGAATTATCGGTTTGGTTTGGCCTACTAGATTGATCTTTCTTGCGATGGGATTAGTGCTTAGGTTTGGGTTCAATCTTGTGGTGTTCTTACCCAGTGACAGAAAGGGTTGCAAGACACGTATTGTATTGTTGCCATCGAGGATAACAAGATGGGGTTTATATCATATTGCTTGAGTCTATCCCTCTACATCATGCCATCTTGCTTAATGCGTTACTCTGTTCTTATGAACTTAATACTGTAGATGCATGCTGGATAGCGGTCGATGTGTGGAGTAATAGTAGTAGATGCAGGCAGGAGTCGGTCTACTTGTTATGGACGTGATGCCTATATACATGATCATGCCTAGATAATCTCATAACCATGCGCTTTTCTATCAATTGCTCGACAGTAATTTGTTCACCCACCGTAAAACTTATGCTCTCGAGAGAAGCCGCTAGTGAAACCTATGGCCCCCAGGTCTATCTCTTATCATATTTGCTTACAATCTACTTTTATTTGCATCTTTATTTTCTGCATCTATATTATAAAATACCAAAAATATATTTATCTTATCATATTATCTCTATCAGGTCTCACTTTCGCAAGTGGCCTTGAAGTGATTGACAACCCCTTTATCGCATTGGTTGCGAGTTCTTTGTTTGTTTGTGTAGGTTCGTGGGACTTGTTGAGAAGCCTCCTACTGGATTGATACCTTGGTTCTAAAAAACTTAGGGAAATACTTATGCTACTATGCTGCATCACCCTCTCCTATTCGAGGAAAACCAACGCAAGCTCAAGACGTAGCACAAGCCTGGACAATTTCTTATAATAAGAAAAGCGCTCCCGAGGACACATGGGAATTATCGTCAAGCTAGTTTCATCACACTCATATGATTCACGTTCGGTACTTTGATAATTTGATATGTGAGTGGACCGGTGCTTGGGTACTGTTCTTGCTTGGACAAGCATACAACTTATGATTAACCCCTATTGCAAGCATCGGCAACTACAACAAAAGTATTAAGGTAAACCTAACCACAACATTAAACATATGGATCCAAATCAGCCCCTTACGAAGGAACACATGAACTAGGGCTTAAGCTTCTGTCACTCTAGCAACCCATCATCTACTTATTACTTCCCAATGCCTTCCATTAGGCCCAAATAATGGTGAAGTGTCATGTAGTCGACGTTCACATAACACCACTAGAGGAAAGCCAACATACATCACATCAAAATATCGAACGAATACCAAATTCACATGACTACTAATAGCAAGACTTCACCCATTTCCTCAGGAACAAACGTAACTACTCACAAAGCATATTCATGTTCATAATCAGAGGAGTAATAATATGCATTAAGGATCTGAACATATGATCTTCCACCAAGTAAACCAATTAGCATCAACTACAAGGAGTAATCAACACTACTAGCAACCCAGAGGTGCCAATTTGTGGTTTTAGATACAAGATTGGATACAAGAGATGAACTAGGGTTTGAGAGGAGATGGTGATGATGAAGATGTTGATGGAGATTGACCCTCTCCCAATGGGATGATCATTAGTGATGACGATGGTGATGATTTCCCCCTCTCGGAGGGAAGTGTCCTCGGCAGAACAGCTCTGCCGGAGCTCTAGATTGGTTCCGCCAAGGTTCCGCCTCGTGGCGGCGGAGTTTCATCCTGTAAGCTTGCCCACGATTTTTTCCAGGGTAAAAGCCTTCATATAGCAGAAGATGGACACCGGAGGGCCACCAGGGGGCCCAGGAGACAGGGGTCGCACCCAGTAGGGGTGGGCACGCCCCCCACCCTCCTGGCTAGGGTGTGGCCCCCCTAAGGTGTTTCTTCCGCTCAATAATTCTTATTAATTCCAAAAATAAGTTTCGAGGACTTTCATGTCTTTTGAAGCGGTGCAGAATAGGTTTCGAGTGTTTGCTCCTTTTCCAGCCAGAATTCCAGCTGACGGCATTCCCCCTCTTCATGGTAAACCTTATAAAATAAGAGAGAATGGTGACGGTGTCCTGGACTAGGGGGTACTCACCATGTCGTCTCCCGATCAGTTGTATTGGGCCAAGGACCCCCATGGCCGTATACTCATGGGCCAGTTCGGACAACCCCTGCAGCATACAAGGAATACTCCACAAGACTTGGCGCCCAAGGCGAGGACTCTCCTAAACCTAGGCCTCCGGTGTTATATAAATGAGGCCAGGCTAGTCAATAGACAACCTCATATTCATTACTACAATCTCGTGGTAGACACATGTACTCTGTACTACACCCATATGAATTCAATCAAAAGCAGCATGTAGGGTATTATCTCATCAAGAGAGCCCGAAGCTGGGTAAAACCCCGTGTCCATGTTACCATCACTCCAAGACGCCTAGCTTAGGACCCCTATTATGGGATACACCGCATATTGAACCGACATTGGTGCTTTCATTGAGAGCCTCCTAGGTGTCATCACGGGTCGATGGCATAAATCAGGTGTTATGATTTCAATTCAATCAATTCCTCCTGCATCAGGTTTCCTATTTGCAATTATTGTCTGTTTGCAGATTAGTTTTAATCTCAAGCACCGTCGGGCGATCCGGATATACTAGACGAACAGAGGCCTCCGTATAGGCCAAGGACATGCCAGTATCCGGTGACAGATCCAAAAACGCCCCTGCACGGCAGCGGCTATCCAGGGAAATTCCTCCCCTTTTGTCTTTTTCCTTCAATATTTGTTTCCTTTTTTAATTCTACGCAAGGTGGCCACTACCGTTTACTTGTAGTAGTATTCTTCATTGTCTTTGTCCGCCGAAGTGCAAATGCAGTCCACGATCAGTCCACCCTCAAACAGGTTCTATTTTTCCTAGCTATCCGCTTACAATGCAAAATATTTTCTGCCGGTTTGTACTACATTATTTTGGCAGGGAAATTCTACTGACGTTTGTACCTGGCGTTAGTCCGGCCAACCTCTCCCTGTCACCTGGGCAGGCCGACCTTCGCCGACATTGCCGTACGACGACGCCATCGCACCGTCGAGCTAGTCTCAGCACTCAGGCCATATTTACCAGACCTTTTTCGCATAAATTAATTATGCACCTTTTTTTCACTATTATTATTTCTCGGTTGCACTACTTTGTGTGTGCAGGCAATCTATTTAGGTTGGGCCATGCTAACACCTCGGCAAGGCAATATCGTCGTCCCGCCGATGTTGACCAAGTCATGGCGTCGCGTCGACGCGTGTCCCTGTGTCAATGTTTCCACATTGCGGCTTCGCCGGGCTGACCATGTCGCCCAGGCCATATTTATTCAAAAAAATCACTTATGTCAATTAAATAGAAGACTTTTTATTTTTGGACTGCACTATTTTATGTGCGCAGGTAATCACATTTGACTACGTCGCACGGTCAACTCTAGGGGGCCATCAACGTCGTCCTGCCTACGTTGATCAAGTTGGGGAGTCACCTCGGCATACATCCCTTTGTCAGCATTACCACACAACCACTTCACTGGGCCGACCTCGACGCTCAGGCCATATCTCTTTCATTATTTACCTCACTTATATTAATTAAGTAGAAGAATTTTTTTTATAAATTATTATCTCTCATTACTTTTGGTTTGCACTATTTTATCTGTGCAGCCAATCGACTTAGACTGAGCCACACTGTCGCCTCCGTCGACCCAATTGTGTTGTCGCCTTGGCGCGCTGCCCTATGTTGGCAGCTCCGCGTCGTTTCTTCGTCAACCTACTCAGCCGGAGACTCGACCTGCTCCATCACCTCGGCTAGACTAGGGGCTTCACCTCTTCGGAGTGCTGAGCTCTTCGCTAGGCCACATCGGGCTTGGGGGCTGAGACCTCCTCCCGCACCAAGCCTGGACCGCGTCATCAATGCCGATCATTAACCAGCTAAGTTGCCTTCATGCTCACAGTTTTAAATTTTTTAACTTTTGTTCGGTTCGACCAAGCATTATACGTTTTTTGCAAAAAGTTGTTTGTTAAAAACTTCCTTGACCAAACTTTGTTTGTGACACACAAATTCAAATACCCCGTTTATTTGGGGGCTTCCTTTGTGAAGCCTTTCCTCTTGCATATGATTATACTTGTACGACTTCATTCTTTGTTCGTGTATTATGCCACAATATGCACCATATTGACCTAAGTGTTCCGCAAGCTGGGTTGCCTGGCTCCTGTGCTTACCCCTACGTTCCCGATTGTTCGGCTAGGGAGTAAAGGGACCACCTCTGCGATTGTCACGATCGGTTCATCTGAGCCGGACCTCAGACTGGGTGAAGCCGAAAGCTAGCGCTCTTACTGTTTTCAATAATGGTCGGCACACAACGGAACTCATGAGTACAAAAAATCTATTGCACAAGTCTCATAATAATAATGAGCAACTGAAGAAAGGTATTGGTGGGGGAACTATTTTCTTCGAAGATGCTTCTTAAACTTTGTCAGTAATATAGCATAAGTTACCTGAGCACGCTTTGTCTATTACAGACTTATGGCCTGATTGGTTGGTTATCGGAAACACCGTCGATATTCTCGACAGGTGGAGTACATAACACTTTTGGGTCCTTGACCGAAGAGGGAGAAGCCGACGGTCGGTTAAGACGCGTATAAAGTTTGGGTGAACACAGATATGATACAAGTACTTCGGTACATACAACCATTATACATAAAATTCTTTTACCCAAGTCACTTGGGGGCTCTTAAATTTATGTGAGTTGTTTTATAATAAGTGTTCTTCTTCTTAGTCGTTGCAGTCTTTTTTCTATCACTCCTTTTTTCGACGTGAGTGTGCGGTCAATAGCCTGGGAGCCTAATTTCTCTCTCAAAGCCGCTAAAGTTTGCTAAACTGGCCTAACGAGAAGTACTCCGCCTTCGGGATAGGAGGTTGAAGATGTAGGCTGACCCGCTTGAAGTCTTGAGATAGGGTGTGTCATGTTAAAGCATGACAGAAGCATATTTTTTTCTAAGACCAAATTTCTGATTGGCACCGAACAATTGATCTAGTTCAAACGTCGAGTTTTTACTGACGTTTTTTGGTTTTCCAATCCTATGGCACTTTTCAACTATTTGTGTGTTTTCCGCATAAGTCTCACAATGCGACGCCGGACACCTTTAGAGATTCGGCAAAAATTCTCGAATATTGCTATATATGCATCAGTTTTGAATTGTGTCTTCGGTCAATAGTTGGGTTGCCCGGCTCCTGCGCTTGCCTCCTACGTTCCACTTTGTTCGGCTAGGTGTGCAAAGGGAGAACCACTATGCTTGTGCTTCCAGCTCGCATGGTTAAGCACCTCAGTGGGGAAAGCCGAAAACTAACTGTCACAATAAGCATAAACTGGTCAGCGGTCCGATGACTGTATATAATGACGGGCCGTTCATAACATTGGCCGAAGTGTTTACGGCTTGACCTCGGCTGTCGTCGAACACTAACCGAGGGGCTACTTGCTGGCCTCCCAACTTTAATCTCCTATGACTAAGTGAAAGTTATAAATCCCGCATATCTGATTGCCTCGTTTCTGCTAAACACAACCCCCTTCGGGCACCGAGACGTCGACTAAGGGTTGTTTTGTTATTTTGGAAACACCCTATGTAGTATCTACAAGGGGGTAGAAGCCGACGATGGGCCACTTTCAAATTGTAAACTGAAGTAAAAATTTGGGTTAATTTAGACCACAGAGTTTGGAAGCTTTCCCCGAACTAAATCCTCAGTATTTTCCTCCCATGTTGATCGAAGCTGAGGTTTCATGATCATGCTTAGCATGACAACCCAAAGAAAGGAACCGATAGCGGGACTATTTTCTTTGGACGATGTTTCTTATGTTAAACAATAAATATAACATGTCTCTCTGCGTACCTTTGTTTATAAAACCGTATGGCCGGATTGCCTTGTTTGCCGTAAATCTTGCCCTCATAAAGGCTTTATAAAGTAGGACAAACACCCCTCGGCTGCTGGCCGAGGAGGTTGAAGCCGATGGTCGGTCAACAAAGTTTTGTACAATGCGGATCTGAGCATTAATGACGTAAAGTACTTGGATACATAGAGTCATTACACATAATTTTTGATTTTACTATGGATATCGATCCTTAATTCGGCCACCCGTGCCCACATTAAGGCTCGGGGGCTACTGGGCTTCATGCTTATCATTTACAAATATTAAAGGGGTACATTGATCCCCTGATCTGGTGTTGCCACCCGACCAGTGTCTCGGGGGCTACTGCAATGACAATCCAATGCAGAAAATTTAAAAGTGCAATATAGTTTTCGAGGAGATTATTAACCTCAGGTTGGTCGGCCGCACCCAAACTGAGTCTCAAGGACTTTGCACACCGCATTTCTATTCCTAAGTATGCTGCCGAGCTGGGAATTGATCCTCATGCTGATTTTATGAATCGACTGAGTCTCAGGGGCTACTAGGGTCAGCAGTTTGATTTTTTCCTTCAGGTGCATCCCGGATATTAGGCCAACATGCACCTTGAGGGCTATTGGCTATACATCTCGGCAGAGATCACATTGCATAATTCGGAATTAAATTCATAAAAATGAGCCCATGGCCGAGGTGGTGCACAACCTCGGATATAGTCCGGCGTTGGTGCTCGACTACAATAGACACCCCGGAAGCGGTCCGGCATAAAGCTCGGACACCAGTGGATGGCTCCCTAGAGGGCATTTCTAGCATTAAGCTCGGCTAAACTCCTTCAACTTTTTTGAACCAAGGTGATCTATGACACCTTGAATATAGTCAGGCGTTGGAGCTCGGATACAGTCCGGCGTTGGAGCTTGGACATAGTCCGGCATTGGAGCTCGGATACATTCCGGCGTTGGAGCTCGCAAGCGGTCCGGCATTGGTGTTCGGCTGCTAAAGATACCTCGAATGTAGTCCGGCGTTCGCAAGAGGGTGCTGCCGCCCAGGAACAACTTCAAACCCGGGGTGTGGCATAAAAATAACAAGGCATTGATAAAGGCCGGAAACTTAAAGGGGCTCCTCGGATACCCGACGTGTAAACTCTTCGGATGCACGTTGGCGATCCTCAAGATCAAAGATGAGATGATTTGTTGAACCAGTTTTCAAGACCGACGACCGAAGATGGAGAACAGTTCGGAAGAATCGAGGAGCGTCCCCAACTTGAAGACCGGTTCAGGGGGCTACTACCGGTGTCCTGGACTAGGGGGTACTCACCACGTCGTCTCTCGATCAGTTGGATTGGGCCGAAGACCCCCATGGCCTTATACTCATGGGCCAGTTCGGACGACCCCTGCTGCATACAAGGAATACTCCACAAGACTTGGCGCCCAAGTCAAGGACTCTCCTAAACCCTAGGCCTCCGGTGTGTTATATAAACCGAGGCCAGGCTAGTCAATAGACAACCTCATATTCATTACTACAATCTCATGGTAGACACATGTACTCTGTACTACACCCATATGAATACAATCAAAAGCAGCATGTAGGGTATTATCTCATCAAGAGAGCCCAAAGCTGGGTAAAACCCCGTGTCCATGTTACCATCGCTCCAAGACGCCTAGCTTAGGACCCCTACTACGAGATACGTCGGATATTGAACCGACAAATAGCCATAAGTATTGATATATAATGTGTAATAACAGCCCATAATGCAATAAATATTGATATAAAAGCATGATACAAAATGGACGTATCACAATGTTGGAGGGGTCAGCAGAGGAGGACTCGACAAGGGTTGCGGTGCCTGTCGACTTGGGGTAGAAGGTGTCGATGTCGATCGCAGTTGTCGAAGTAGACGAATCAATCGGGGAAGATGATGACGACGATGGTGATGAGCTGGTGCAGGACGAAGACAAAGAGGTGGACGACTAAGTAGGCGACGGAACCAGAGGTAGCCTGTGGCCGTCGAAGCCACGTCAGTCGCCGGTAGGAGTGCGGCGGCGTTGTTTAAGGTAGGCAAGGAAGAACATCATGACAAAGACCGGGTGCAAATGATGGTGTCCATGCCTAGGGAGGCGACACGACGCATACCATGTACAAGTCGACGCACGGGGATGGCAGAGTGAACCACGTGGCGCGGCTCTCCGGTCCGAAGGGGCGACACAACAGTAGCATGCAGGTAGGGGCGACGGCGTGGACCGTGCATTACAGTGCTACGGCCCGAAGAAGCGACGCGATGATAGCGCGTGGGTCGGGGGTAGTCGCGAGTACGACCTCCTCTACAAAAAAAAAGACAAGTCCATGACATTTTGGGCCAAACGGAAAAGTTTCTGTCATGCTTATGACACTTCTATGACGATAATTGTGACAAAACTCAGTATCATCATAGATGTGGTGGCCTCCTACTTCTATGACAAAATATCATGACAGAAAATGGGCTTTTCGTCCTGGGCGGGCCAGAGACGTACTTGCATGACATTTTTTGGGTCGTCCATGACGGAAAAAATCATGGTAGAAGCAAGGGCGAGGAAAATATCGGGGAGTTCCCGGTTACGGTTGGTGGTCGGGGCCGAGCAATGCACGGAGGTTTGGGCATTTCTCTCATACACGTACGCGCGTGTGTGCGAGGCGTGGCACTCTAACTGAACCAGAGCGAGGCATTGGGCTCTAACTGAACCCGAGCGATTGCACTAGCTACGTTACTGAACCCCGATCGATCCCTTGTTGTTAACTGAATCCGAGTGATTCCTTCACTATTGTTGCTAACTAAAGCCGATCGATGCTGCCTCTTGATGAACAGTTCCCGATGGGGGTTGGATGAACAGGATCCCGTGGTAGTAGAGGCCATTGCCGCTAGATGAGTGATAACCCACAAGTATAGGGGATTGCAACAGTTTTCGAGGGTAGAGTATTCAACCCAAATTTATAGATTCGACACAAGGGGAGCCAAAGAATATTTGAAGGTATTAGCAGTTGAGTTGTCAATTCAACCACACCTGGATATTAATCATCTACAGCAAAGTGATTAGTAGCATAGTAATATGATAGTTTTGATGATAGCAGCAATAGCAACGGTAATGGTAACAGTGATAGCAGTGATTTTGTAACAGTAACGATAGCAGTAGAAGTAGTAACTTAGCAGAAACAATATAAGATAAAATTGTAGGCATTGGATCGGTGACTTGTTGGATGATTTTCATCATGAGACAGTTATAACCTAGGGCGATACGACATTACCTCCAGTTCATAAATATAATGTAGGCATGTATTCCATAAATAGTCATACATGCTTATGTATTCTGTATACAAATTCCCCTCTCCGGAGCCCCAAACAGACTCCAGATCTGGCCTCCTGATGAAGAAAAGGAGACGGGGGCGGCTCCGTCTCGTGAAATGCGATAATTATTTCTTCCTGATTTTTGTGTGAAATAATGTGATTTTATAGCATCAGTTTCAGGGTCAACGGAGCCACCAGGTGGGGACAGCCCACCTAGGCGCGCCAGGGGAGGCAGGCGCACCCTGGTGGGTTGTGCCCACCCAGGTGCCCTCCTCAGGTATCTCTTGGCTCTAGAAATTCTCTTTATTGATATAAAAATTCCTCGCACAATTTCGTTCGATTCTGAGAACTTTTATATTTGCACAAAAACAAGTCCATCGTAGTTCTGATGAAAACAGCGTCAATCCGAGGTTAGTTTCATTCAAATCATGCAAATTAGAGTTCAAAACAAGAGGAAAGGTGTTAGGAAAAGTAGATCCGTTGGAGACGTATCAACTCCCCCAAGTTTAAACATCTGCTTGTCCTCAAGCAATTCAGTTGATAAACTGAAAGTAAAAAATAAAAACTTTTACAAACTCTTTTGCTCTTGTTTTATGAATACGCTTAAACAACACCCAGGTTTTCAGCAAAGATTATAACTAACCATGTCGACAATAACTCTTAAAAATTATATTAACTCACATCAATGACATAAATAGCTAGAGAGCAATAACAAGATATCCCAAACAGCAACATGTTGTCAAAACAACCATGATACAATATGACAATAGTGGTATCTTCCTAGCCCTGTCTGAGACTGCAAAACATAAATGCAGTGCACCCCCAAAGTTCAAGCAGTGACTAAACATTGTAATTCATAGTAGAAAAGATCCAGTCATGATGCACCCAACATTAGCTACACACAATGCATCAGCATGACAGCGGCGCTCTCAGGTTCTGGCGCTTATTTGAGAAGGTTATGACACAACATAAAAGTAAATAGATAGTCCCTTCACAGAGGGAAGCAGTGATTTGCAGAGGTGCCAGAGCTCATGTTTTTAAAACAGAGGTAAATGATATTTTGAGACATGCACCCTTCTCATTTACTTCATAACTATCAGTTATCAATATCTTCCAGGCTAAACATGCTAGTGGCGGTTCCCAAGCGGAAATGTAAAGGTTATGACTCTATTGGGAGTTTTTGTTTGATTATCTGTAAGCTCTTTTCTTTTTGCAGTTTGGGACTGGGCATCCCTATTACCTCCCTTTTCGCGTGTGATGGCGAGTGAATAAACACTCAACCTAAGAATAACCCGCTTAGCATGGAAGATATCGACTACCTCCTGTCGTTCAATGAACGATCCAGGCACACAAAAAGGATATTTATTTGAAGTTTTTAGAGATGGCACATGCAAATTTACTTAGGACGGCAGGGTAAAACCGCATATAGGTAGGTATGGTGAAATCATCTGGAATAACTTGGGTTTCAGGTTTTTGATGTACAAGCATAGTTCCCACTTAGTATAGGCGAAGGCTAGTAACTAGGTTGAGAAGGGGCCAGCTAGACAGCAATAATGGTCATGAACATGCGTTATGCATAAGTAACATTGGATACTGGCATGAGTAGGATATGAACACCATGAACATAAATATCATAGAGGCTATGTTGGTTTTGATCCCTGTTCAAGAATTCGTCCGATTAACCAGTAACTTGTCGATTAACCCCTAGTCATAAGATCAACGAGTAGCCGATAAACCAATAAATCGTCCGAATAATTGATTAAATGGCCGATTAACTAGCTGATTAGCCTATAATCCCCTACTCGCAAGCCAACCTAGCAGCTACCATTTAACTATTTCCTCAACAATGGTTTTGATTCAACTATATGCATGAACATGTGCCAAGTTAAGCCACTCGAACATTCAGAGGAGGATACCATATCATCATACTACATCACAATCATCTTAATGCAATGTTGATATCCAAGATAAGTCATTATTCACTCCTACCTACTTATGCATGGAATGATAAACCATAATCTCTAATTTTCATTGCAAACATGTTTGATCATAATAGGTTGAATCATGGATACTAGATTAAACATATTTACAAAAACAGAACAGGTCGAGTTCATACCCGTTTCTCTCTGCCATGTCTAGTTCACCTAATACCATCATTATTGCCTTTCACTTGCACGACCGAACAATTTGAAAATAATAATAGTGCAAGAGTGCCGTGGACTAAGCTGGAATCTGCAAACATTTTATTCAAGAGGAGAAGACAAGGTAATATGGGCTTTTTGTTAGATCAACAATAATGCAAATGAGAGCCACTCAACATTTTCATCGTGGTCTTCTCCTCGGTATGACTCAATAAAAAGAAAGAAATTCAGAGAAACACACTGAAATATTTTTGGAGTTTTTGGTTTTTCATAAGCAAGCAAATGAAGAGGGAAAATCAAAAACGAGAAAAACTATTTACACGAGAAAGATCCCAACAAGTAAAAGAAGAACAATGAAATCTTTTTGGGCTTTCTTTTTAGTGCTACATCAATTTTAAACTAGGAAGTAAAATAAGAAAGAATCAAGAAACATACTTTTTGGATCTTCTCAAAGTTTTTCAAACACACAAGAAGAAAGTGAGAAAAACAAATTAAACATGGATGATGCAATGAAAAAGTGTAGACACCGACAACTGGAATGAAATGTGTGAACATGAATGTAATTTCAGTGGGAATACGTACTCCCCCAAGCTTAGGATTTTGTCCTAACTTGGTCATTGGTCAGTAGCTTGTGTAATGGTCAGAGTGGTAGCTCACGGAGGCTCTTGGTGCGGATGCCTCAGCCTGCCGTGCAGCCACAACCGCTGCGTTATGAGCTCGGGCCTCACTCTCAAGAACAAATATCTACCCATGTTATGAACATCAAAGAGAGCAGGAGCATGCAAATATGTGTCTACCACAGAGTTCTTGTTAAATGTCAAATTATAAGTGAAATTATGGGGATCACCCGTCAGAATCTTATGGCGTTTCATAGCACCAAAGTCTAAGTACTGCGTGGGTAAAATAGGATCATAGGGCAAAGGTGAAACACCCAGCCCTCTTGCTAAGCTTGTGGCATAAATTCCACCATAAAAATATCCACTACTATCGTTGTGCTGTAACCTACGTGCAACAATTGCTCCAAGATTATAACTTTTATCACCGTAGAGAGCGTGTGAATGAGGCTCAGATCAGGAGCACAAAGTGTACTACAATCTTGTTTGCCTACAATAAATTTTCCATTAAATAATGCAAAGTACTGAATTGCAGGAAAATGTATGCTCTTTATTCTACCTTGCGTCACACCCCTAGTTTCACCAAGGCAAAGATAGTCAAGAATATTTCAAACTCAGACTAGCTGGCCCATCGAGCGAACCCCAGAATGGGATATTGCAGAGGTGAGGAAATCTTTCTAGAGAAATGGTAAATGGGTTTTCATACAGTTCAAATGACACCCTACACTCACGGGGGAAGAATTTAAATCCTTTGACAAATGATTTGGTGAGGATGAGGTGTTGGTCGCACTTATCTAAAATGTAGGGACCGAAATCGGCATTGTGAATATATTTCTCAAATTCCTCCTTAATACCCACACTCTCCATATAATCGTTGCATGGCCATAAGCATGTTTTGGTGGTGGCACTTTGAATGTACCTTTCGCTTGGTTCAGCATAGGACCAACGAATGAAGCTGCTAGAAGATGCCTCCGAGGACCTCCTCCTCAATGAACTTATTCCAAAAAGGTTCATCATGTTCATGTACAATTTCTGGAATTTTTTTGTCACAAAAATTTATTAACAAAACTTCATAAGAATGGTAGCAACTACTCATAGGGATGTATAGAGGCCATAGCAAGCATTCAAACTACTTAGAACTCTAAGAATTCAACATGCAAGCTCATCTACAATAGCACCAAGAGTAGAAAATTATTCCAAATATAAACCACTAAAACAAAAACTAATTGGACACATGGAGGAGTCACATACCAAGCAACAAATCCCCGAAACAATTTCGGAAATAGAGCTTCGAGCAAAGAGATTGAAATCCACAATTTCGGGAGCAAGAACACAAGAGAGAGAGTAATAGTGATTTTTTTCTGGGTGAATGGAGTCATGTGGGAAGAAGTAAGTAAGTGAGGGGGCCCACGTGGGGACCACAACCCACCATGGTGCGCCTGGGGGTCCTGGTGCGCCCAGGTGGGTTGTACCCACCTGGTGCACCTCCCTCTGATATTATTTGCACCAGAAATTCAAAAATATTCATAAAAAATCATATCAAGTTTTTAGAGCATTCTCAGAACTTTTATTTTTGGCTCATCTTTTTATTGCACGAAAAACTCAGAAAACAGATAAAGCATGGCATTTTATTTTATTTCACTAAGAAAAATAGAAAACAAAAGATAGGGACAGAAGGTAGTGCTTAGTAGATTCATCAAATTCATACCTCTCAAAAATGATCCATTAATAAGGTTGATCAAGTCTTATTAACAACCACTTTTGATTAGCATGAAACCGAAGAACTTACGTAAATTACTAAGTTACCTCAATGGGGATATGAATGTCCCCAACAATAAGCATTTCATATTTCTTGTTAACAATACGTAGAGGTAGTTGAAAACTTCGAGTAGTGATTGTCAGAGATTTTTCAATAACATTAATACCATTCACTTGGAATTGTTTCTTCCGAAAGTGCACTGTATGCTCATTACCATTGATATGAAAAGTGACCTTGCTTTTATTACAATCAATAACAGCCCCTGCAGTATTCAAGAAGGTTCTACCAAGGATAATTGACATGTTGTCGTCCTCGGGCTTCTCAAGTATAACAAAGTCAGTCAAAATAGTAACATTAGCAACAAAGGACACATCCTCACAAATACCGATAGGTATGTCAATTGATTTGTCAGCCATTTACAAAGGTGTTTCAGTAGGTGTGAGTTTATTCAAATCAAGTCTTTTATATAAAGAGAAAGTCATAAAACTAACACCAGCTCCCAAATCACATAAAGCAGTTTTCACATAATTTCTTTTAATGGAGCAAGGTATAGTTGGTATTCCCGGATCTCCAAGTTTTTTAGGTACTCCATCTATAAAAGTATAATTAGCAAGCATAGTGGAGATTTCACCTTTCGGTATTCCTCTCTTATTACTGATGATGTCTTTCATATACTTTGCATAAGGAGGCATTTTTAAGATATCAGTTAAGCGAGTTCATAGAAAAACTGGCCTCAACATTTCAGCAAAGCGTTCAAATTCTTCATCATCTTTCTTTTTAGTTGACTTAGGTGGAAAGGGCATAGGTTTTTGAACCCATGGTTATCTTTCCTTTCCATGTTTTGTTGCAACAAAGTCTCTTTTATCATATCTTTTATTCTTAGGTTGTGGGTTATCAAGATCAACAACTGGTTCTATCTCAACATCATTACCTGGTTCTTTATCATCTAGTTGAGTGTCTTCATGAACCTCATCATTATCTTTTTCATTATCAGAAGGTGAGTGTTCATTACCAGATTGAGTTTTAGCATCAGAGATAGAAACTTCATTATCATTATCAGGAGGTTTTTCTATTTCAGGTTCATTAGAGGCATGCAAAGTCCTATTATTATTTTTTCTTTTTCTTTTTAGAAGGACTAGGTGCATCAGTGTTAATTATTTGAGAGTTGTTCAATTCTCTTTGGGTGTCCCTCAGGATAAAGTGGTTCCTGAGTCATTTTACCTCCTCTAGTTGCTACTCTAACAGCAAAGTCACTTATATTATTGTTCATTTCATCAAGTAACTCCCTTTGAGATTTAGCAACTTGTTCTAATTGAGTTTTAACCATAGAGGCATGCCTTCCTACACCTCTAACATCATTTGGGATTCTAAATAACAATCACTTAAGCGAGCAATCATATCAGAGTTGTATTTCAATTGTTTCATAACATTCGCATTGAAGTGATCTTGCTTTCTAATGTAATAATCAAACTAATAAAGTCATTGACTTGCATGTTTATTACGAGGATCATCACTATCATTGAATTTCATTAAATATTTTACCTCTACAACCTTAGGTGGTGGTGGTTCTTCAAGCCCATGTATTTCTTTGATAGGTGGTAATTTTTTAACATCCTCAGCCTTAATACCTTTTTCCTTCATAGATTTCTTTGCCTCTTGCATATCTTCAGGACTGAGATATAAGATACCCCTCTTCTTTGGAGAGGGTTTAATAGGTGTTTTAGGAGGAGTCCAATCATCATAATTTTTCAATATGTTATTCAATAACTCTTCAGCTTTCCCAATAGTTCGTTCCCCGAAAACACAACCAGCACAACTATCTAGGAAATCCCTAGAAGCATCGGTTAGTCCATTATAGAAGATATCAAGTATTTCATTTTTCTTAAGAGGATGATTAGACAAAGCATTAAGCAATTGGAGAAGCCTCCCCCAAGCTTGTGGGAGACTCTCTTCTTCAATTTGCACAAAGTTAAATATTTGCTGCAAAGCAGCCAGTTTCTTATGAGCAGGGAAATATTTTTTAGAGAAGTAATAAATCATACCCTGCGGACTACGCACACAACGAGGAGCTAGAGTATTGTAACAAGCTTTAGCATCACCCCTTAATGAGAACGGAAATAACTTGAGAATATAATAGTAGCGAATCTTCTCATCATGAGCCAAAAGGGTGGCTATATCATTCAACTTAGTAAGATGTGCCACAACAGTTTTAGTTTCATAACATTGGAAAGGATCAGATTCAACCAAAGTAATTAACTCTGGGTCGATAGAGAATTCATAATCCTTATCATCAACAAAGATAGGTGAAGTAACAAACTCAGGATCACATTTCCTTTTAGCATTCAGAGATCTTTCCTTATACTTGCATAATAAGTTTTCTAGATCATCTCTATCCTTTCAAGCAAGAATATCTCTAGTTTCCTCCTCACTCATAATATAACATTCTGGTACATTTGGCAATTCATATCTAGGAGGACTAGTTCTAGTAGGTGTTTCAAGATTTTCAGTTTCAAGTTCATCATCAGATTCAATAATATCATGTTGTCTTACTCTAGCAATTTGTTCATCAAGAAATTCACCTAGTGGCACATCATCATCAAGCAAGGTACTAGCATCATCATGAGTAGCATTCATACCAGAAGTAGCATCATCAATAACTTGCGACATATGAGAATTAATATCATGTTGTGGTGTTGCAAGTTTACTTATAATAGAAGGTGAAACTAAAGCGGAGCTAGATGGTGATACGTCTCCAACGTATCTACTTTTCCAAACACTTTTGCCCTTGTTTTGGACTCTAACTTGCATGATTTGAATGGAACTAACCCGGATTGACGTTGTTTTCAGCAGAATTGCCATGGTGTTATTTTTGTGCAGAAATAGAAGTTCTCGGAATGACCTGAAAATCCACGGAGCAACTTTTTGTAATTAATAAAAAATATTGGCGAAAGAATCAGCATCAGGGGGCCCACACCCTATCCACGAGGGTGCAGGGCGCCCCTGCCTCGTGGGCCCCTTGGGACTCCACCGACCTCAACCCCAACTCCATATATTCATTTTCGGGGAGAAAAAATCAGAGAGAAGGATTCATCGCGTTTTACGATACGGAGCCGCCACCAAGCCCTAATCTTCCTAGGGAGGGCTGATCTGGAGTCTGATCGGGGCTCCGGAGAGGGGAATTTGTCGCCATTGTTATCATCAACCATCCTCCATCACCAATTTCATGATGCTCACCGCCATGCATGAGTAATCCCATCGTAGGCTTGCTGGACGGTGATGGGTTGGATGAGATTTACCATGTAATCGAGTTAGTTTTGTTAGGGTTTGATCCCTAGTATCCATTATGTTCTAAGATTGATGTTGCTATGACTTTGCCGTGCCTAATGCTTGTCACTAGGGCCGAGTGCCATGATTTCAGATCTGAACCTATTATGTTTTTATGAATATATCTGAGTTCTTGATCCTATGTTGCAAGTCAATAGTCACCTACTATATGTTATGATCCAGCAACCCCGAAGTGACAATAATCGGGACCCTCCCGATGATGACCGTAGTTTTAGGAGTTCATGTATTCACTAAGTGTTAATGCTTTGGTTCGGTACCCTATTAAAAGGAGGCCTTAATATCCCTTAGTTTCCAATAGGACCCCACTGCCATGGGAGGGTAGGACAAAAGATGTCATGCAAGTTCGTTTCCATAAGCACGTATGACTATATCCGGAATACATGCCTACATTACATTGATGAACTGGAGCTAGTTTTGTGTCACCTTATGTTATAACTGTTGCATGAGGAATCGCATCCGACATAATTATCCATCATTGATCCATTGCCTACGAGCTTTTCACATATTGTTCTATGTTTAGTTACTTCTCCGGTGCCACTGTTACGATTACTACAAAACTGCTACTGTTACTTTTTCCACCGTTACCGTTAATTCCATACTACTTTGCTACTAAATACTTTACTGCAGATATTAAGTGTTTCAGGTGTGGTTGAATTGACAACTCAGCTGCTAATACTTGAGAATATTATTTGGCTCCCCTTGTGTCGAATCAATAAATTTTGGTTGAATACTCTACCCTCGAAAACTTTTGCGATCCCCTATACTTCTGGGTTATCAGATGGCAGTTCCTTACCTCCCCTTATCTTGAAGGGAAAAATCTTAGTCTTAGCATCCTTCAGATTCTTCATGGTAATAATATGATAATAATCCCAAGTGACTCAACAAATATAGCTAGGCTCCCCGGCAACGGCGCCAGAAAAAGGTCTTGATAACCCACAAGTATAGGGGATGGCAACAGTTTTCGAGGGTAGAGTATTCAACCCAAATTTATAGATTTGACACAAGGGGAGCCAAAGAATATTTGAAGGTATTAGCAACTGATTTTCCAATTCAACCACACCTGGAGATTAATTATCTGCAGCAAAGTGATTAGTAGCACAGTAATATGATAGTTTTTATGATAGCAACAATATCAACGGTAACGGTAACAGTGATAGAAGTGATTTTGTAGCAGTAACGATAGTAGTAGCAGTAGTAACTTAGCAGAAAGAATATAAGATAAATTCGTAGGCATTGGATCGGTGACTTGTTGGATGATATTCATCATGAGATAGTTATAACCTAGGGTGATATGGCACTATCTCCAGTTTATAAATATATTGTAGGCATGTATTCAGTAAATAGTCATACATGCTTATGGAAAGAACTTTCATGACACCTTTTGGCCTACCCTCCCGTGGCAGTGGGGTCCTATTGGAAACACATGAATATTAAAGCCTCCTTTTAATAGAGAACCGGAACAAAGCATTAGCACACAATGAATACATGAACTCCTCAAACTACGGTCATCACCAGGATTGGTCCCAATTGTTGTCACTCCGGGGTTGCCAGATCATAACACATAGTAGGTGACAATAACTTGCAAGACCAGATCTAGAACATGGATATAATGGTGATAACATAAACGATTCAGATCTAAAATCATGGCACCCGGGCCCAAAGTGACAAGTATTAAGCGTGGAAAATTCATAGCAACATCAATCTCAGAACATAGTGGATACTAGGGATCAGGCCCAAACAAAACTAACTCAGTTACATGATCAATCTCACCCAACTCCTCACTGACCAGCGAGCCTATGAAGGAATTACTCACTCTCGGTGGAGAGCATCATGGAATTGGTGATGGAGATGTGTTGGTGATGATGAAGATCGAAGTTCCCCCTCTTCGGAGCCCCAAACAGACTCCAGATCTGGCCTCCCGATGAAGAACAGGAAACGGCGGTGGCTCCATCTTGTGAAACGTGATAATTCTTTCTCCCTGATTTTTTTAGAATAATGTGATTTTATAGTGTCGGTCTCAGGGTCAGCGGGGCCACCAGGTGGGGACAACCCACCTGGGCATGCCTGGTGGGGGGCAGGTGTGCCCTGGTGGGTTGTGCCCACCCAGGTGCCCCCCATAGGTATCTCTTAGCTCCAGATATTCTCTTTATTGAGATAAATAATCCTTGCAAAGTTTTGTTCCATTTCAAGAACTTTTTTTTGCACAAAAGCAACACCATGGTAGTTCTGCTGAAAACAGCGTCAGTCCGGGGTTAGTTTCATTAAAATCATGCAAATTAGAGTCCAAAACAAGAGGAAAGGCGTTAGGAAAAGTAGATACATTAGAGACATATCAATGAACAGGACCCCGACTGAGGAGGCATGGGGGTGGATGAACAGTAACTAGTAGAGGGACCCCGTACGTGGAGGGCTGGTTGAATAGGACCCCGTGGACGTGCTGGTTGAATAGGATCCCGTGGAGGGCTGGTTGAACAGTAGCCGGTGGAAGCTGGATGAACGGGACCCCGTGGAGGGCTGGATGAACAGTAGCTGGTGGAGGCTGGAGGAAGTCGATGGTGGATGAATAGTAGCAGGTGGAGGCTAGAGGAAGTCTACGATGGATAAATAGTAGCCCGTGAAGTCCCGTTTTGCGGTACGCCACAACCCTCCTGATGAACAGGACCCTATCTCGGCCGTAGGTGGTCAAAGAGAAGTCCGTTTCCTCCGTTTTGCGGTACGTCAGACCCCTCGCGATCAACATGACCCCATTTCGACCATACGCGGTCGAACACAAGTCTATTTCCTTCGTTTTGCGGTACGCCAGACCCTTCCCGATGAACAGGACCCCGTTTTGACCATACGCGGTCGAGCAGAAGGCCTGTTTCCTCCGTTCTGCGGTATGAGAGACCTCGTTTCGGCTGTTCCGTCCAAGCCGGTTGGCTCCCGATGAACACGACATATTCTGTTGCCTCCCGATGAACATGACGCATTTTGTTGCCTCCCCATGAACACGATGATGCAGTTTCTCCGTTCCGACCTAGCTGGTTGGCTTCCCACGAATAGGATTAGTTGTTGTATGCATTAGAGACCCCACCCGTATGTTCATAAGTAGCCGTATTTACTATCTTGCAACGTGGACGTATGTATGTGTTCAAGATATAGACGGGACTGCATGACATGCTACATTGGCGCCTCTACTTCAACACATGCCGCTCCTTAGTCGGCCATGCTACATCACTGCAGAGACACCGATTGACCGCTATGCACGTAAATGTGCACGACCGGACAGATAACACCACCTTCACTTCAACCTAGTGGGTCCCAACTATCAGGGGGTAAGAAGGCAGTTCCTTCCATGCGAAGATAAAGCCGGTGGGTCCCAGCTGTCAGGGGGGGACAACTTTTTTGTGAAATACAGAGGCCCTTCCGTTAGGTCCGAGGTGTCAGGTGGAGTAATCATTATTTTGTGTGTAATAAGGAGGCACTTCGTTGCGTGCGGCCATGGACCCAGCTGTCAGCATCTCCACTTACTGTCCTCTTTTGATGGCTGTCGTTCTTTGACCGCATTGATGATGCCGTACCGCCCAAGAGCACCAAGGTGAAGGACGATGGTGCGGCCTAGGAAGGGAACGACCCGGAGCCAAGGAATACGCAGCAGTGGATGCCCACGCGGAGGGGAGTACGAGGGTTGACTTTTCAGCTGCAGTATGAGGCTGCCGTCTCCGGAGAATAACAGGGGGTGTGGGTGAGTAGAGGGAAGGTCTGGCCAGTAGTACAATGGTCGGGTGGTGAGGCATGTGCGGCACGACAGCCGGCCACGGGAGGCTGGAGCAGGCGGTACGGCGGGTGCAGGTTTGGGCGGCTGGAGCAACAAGACCAGAGGTTGAAGACGCGGCTTGGCTGTTGGATTAACATCCAACGGTCAGTGCAGCTAGAATAATTTATTGACTAAGTTGGCAAAGCCCTGCGTATGCGTTAACTTAGTAGGCCCACAAGCCAGCCTCCAAATTTGGTGGGTCCCAGCTAGCAGGGGGAATCAATTTTTTTCGCGTAATAAGGTGGCACTTCCTTGCATCCGAAGATGTTTTCTGGTTTTTTTCTTTTTTTCTTTTTCGAGTTAGAATAAAAAGAAAACAATTTAACATCTTTGATACAATCTATATTTTCATGAAAAGGATCATAATAAAGCTAGCGGGTCCCAGCTGTCAGGGAGAGGAAACTTTTTATTTCCGCATAATAAACGAAGCACTTCCTTGCGTGCGAAGATGTAGCTGGTGGGTCAAACCTGTCATGGGGAGAAATTATTTGTTTTCGCATAATATGGGGACACTTGCTATGTGCGGACATGGTCCATGTGGGTCCCTACTGCCAGCCAATCCGCGTACATGCCTCATCCGATGGCTGTCATTTGTTGACAAAGTTGACCACGCCGTGCCGAGAGAACCAACATAGTGAACGATGCCGAGTATTACAAAGGGAACGACCCGAAGCCGGGGAAGACACAGCAGTGGATGCCCACACGAACGGTAGTACGAGGGTGGTTCGGCTGCGGTGTGAGACTGCCGTCGCCGGAGTAGAACAGGAGGTGTTGGTGAGTAGAGGAATGGCCTGGACGACGTTTGGGATTAGAGTGGGCCAGTGAAGCCTGCGCGGCAGCACAGCCGGCCATGGGAGGCGCTAGCAGGCGGTATCGCCGGCGGTGGTTTGGGTGGCTGAAGCAAGAATATCCGAGATTGAAGAAGCACTACGGCCGTTGGATGGACATCCAACGGCAACTGGTGCTAGAATCGTGTCTTGACTATAAGTTTTTTATTGAGGGAGTATCTTGACTATAATTTTACAAAGCCTTCCATACGCCTTAGTAGCCTCACAAGCCTTTTGTACTTGTCACTGACTATAATTCTCAAAAAATAGTAGGCCCACAAGTGAGCATCGCATCTGTGGCAGAGAACATATAGCCCATTTGCGATTTGTAATAATGTACAACCCATTTTTGAATTCTAATGGAATTTACTACAACCCATTTACAGTCTGTTGAAATTACAGCCCATTTTCTAGCCAGGACAACGATTAATAATTTCAACCAACCTCTCAAAATAGAATTCAACCAAAAATCCCACATTTTGATGGGATCCGAAATATTTTTATCCCAAAATTATGAGTCAAACTAAATATAATTTCAAAATGAATTTGTATTAGGTAAAAATCTAAAGAAATATTACACATGCAATAAGTAATGAAATTAAAATTTCTAAAGTCAAACAATAATATTTTTGAAACTAATTACCTGTTTGGTGCGTTTTTGTATATTTACAGCCTAGTTTTTATAATTACATCACATTTATTATTTTTTAAAGAACATTTTATTGATAGGCTTAATGCATCCCTAATAGGAAAGATTTACAGCCCAGCGGGGCAGAGAACAACAAATTGACCTGGGTTGGGTATTCGGCAAAAAAAGTATAGTTGGGCTAGCCATTTTGACATTGAAAAATAATATCTAGGCTGGATATTTGGTCGACATAAAATAATAGCCTGGGCTAGATGGGCCACAACATGCCCAGCTAATACTCTGCCCCTCTGAACAACAACAAAAACATCGCTCAAGAAAAACTTTGCTTACACCTAAAAAAACGAATACTGCTCGAGCTGCTGGGTCCCAACTGTCCGCCGCTCCTTGTGCAATTCTCTCGTTTATTGACTATATAGGTTGACAATGGTGTGGGACCGTGATGTCAGTAAACCAGGAGGAAGCAAAAAAAATTTATAGTTGTTTATAATAAGGAGGAACTTGCGTACGTACGACTATGGCCCTAGTGGGTCCCTACTGTCATCCTCTCCAAATAAAGTCATCTCCTGATTCCTCATGTTTGTTGACAATGTTGACAATGCTCGGTGCCACAGCGAGCGCAACAACTCAGAGGATGATAGAGAGGGCTTCGCGGGCCCTACGAATGGTCTGATACAGCGCCACTGTTCATTCAGGAAGCTAGGATCATTGGACACCTATGAGCACCTTCGAGAGTCTAAGACGACATGAAACGGTAAGGTCGTGCTTGGGAGCTCTGGATTGTTTCACACCTGTATTAAGATACAAGTGTAATTTACTCGTCATCGGAAACAACGCGTAAAATACAGGTGTAATGAAACCGAGGGCACGAGGTCTGTAACGAAAACCGGTGAGTTACGCGTGTAATTTTAGAGACCAGTGTATATTTTACTAGTTGAAATCGACCAACCAAGCACTTCACGCACTGTAAACCTTTACAAGCATCAGTTTTACAAGAGGTTTTGGTTGGAAAACAACGATCCAGTCACGACCTAAGATGATGAGTTGATCGGAAGATCATATGGTTTCACCTCTAACCTACCCGAGTTCTTGTATAGGCTATGAATGAAACATAAGACAATGAACTTCTTAAGCACAGAAACAACAGAAGAGGATGATCTTCTTAACATGCAAATCGCAGGCATTAGATCAACATGCAAAACATATGAAGCATTATTCTCATGAGGCATACTGCTTTTCTCTTGTATCACTGTATTTACTCATACAAACTTATTTTTAAATTAAAGGATCCAATTGAAACTCCAATGGCAGAACAGGTATGTTTACACATGTTTCTTTAACATGTTTGCTCTTATAAATAGCTCTGTTGATTTCAATTTCAATTGTGTATACAGTTGACTTCTCATATCATGCACATTACTAGGATCACAACAGAGCCAATAGTGTTGTTGTACATGTAGACCCGTGGTACCCATCTGAAATCTTGTTATGGCATGTAGTTTCCCATGCTTTGTATTCTTTCATTGCTTCTTTGTCTTGAACTGATATGATTTTAACTGTGTCTCTATTTTGATTTGGCAAGACAATGTAGTGACCATAGGACATAGATATATGCTTGTTTGATGCTTTTATAATGTACTACGTGGCAATAGAAAACTTGGTAGTTTAATCTTGTCCACCTTACTAATGAACCGGTTCACTGAAATGAGTTTCATATACTAGTACATGCTAAACATGTTATGTGTCTGCTTGTTTCTTCTTTTAGAATGCTGACAAAATATTGGGAAAGAGTGCCTTATTAAGCAATGGTAAAGGAAGTAATGCAGATAAGGTTCAGGACAGTGAGACATCCTTGTTGGTCTCCAAGAAAGCTGATAAAACAACTAAGGAAAACTATCTTGAAGACAGTGAGACAACCCCAAAGTCCTATCTTGGTTTAGTGTTCGAGTTACTGGCCACTACCGCGGGCACAAGCTATTCAAACTCACTGTCTGAATCAGTTTGGTTTCTTGAGTCTCAACTACAAGCTGAAAGACATCGATGAGCTGTGCTGCGACAAGAATCAGAAGGACTGCGGAAGTCCCTGGAGCATTCAGATGCATACTTTTTGATGCAACTACAAGCGTTGGAGGATTTTAGCGCCAAACAGGACAAAGCTAATAAGCTTGCTAAGCATATTGCCAGCATGGTGGATACCCAGGATAACGTTTCTTGAGCTCTTATGAAGTTCTTTAAGTTATGGACTTGTTTTGTTGCCGCGTTTATTTGGAGTGGTGGCCAATTTAGACGGCCAGTGTATGTAATATGCTGCTTTGTTCCCTATATTTGCACTGGTGGCGAACTTTGATGCCGAGTGGATGTAATATGTGTAATAGTTGTAATAGTCTAGCGTTAGTTGCTTGCTTATTTATTTATTTCCTTATTGTCTTGTTTAGTTGTTTGCTTGTAGTCACTACAGTTCTTTTTCCACGTTTTTCTAGTGGCCACAATATCCTATTTTTGGTAACTAGGCCACAATAACCATGCTAACACACGGACTATTGTAACCATGGGCCTCCTGCGGGCCATAGGATCCATGGGCCTTCTACGGGACATGATGTCTATTACACAACTTTATTCTTGTAGAAACGTGTTGGGCCTCCAACCGTAGAGTTTTGTAGGACAGTAGCAATTTTCCCTCAAGTGGATGACCTAAGGTTTATCAACCCGTGAGAGGTGTAGGATGAAGATGGTCTCTCTCAAATGACCCTAAAATCAAATACAGGAAATCTCTTGTGTCCCCAACACACCCAATACAATGGTAAATTGTATAGGTGCACTAGTTCGGCGAAGAGATGGTGAAAAAAGTGTAGTATGGATAGTAGATATGAGTTTTTGTAGTGCGAACAATAAAAACCAGCAAGGTAGTAAATAGTAAAACGGAGCACAAAAACGGTGTTGCAATGCTTAAAAATGAGGCCTAGGGTCCGTACTTTCGCTAGTGCAACCTCTCAACAATGCTAACATAGTTGGATCATATGATTATCCCTCAAAGTGCAATAAAGAATCACTCCCGAGTTCCTATTAGAGGAGAACAAAAGATAGGAATTGTTTGTAGGTCACGAAACCACCTCAAAGCTATTCTTTCTGTTTGATCTATTCAAGAGTTCACACTAAAATAACACAAAGCTATTTTTTCCGTTCGATCTATCCTAGAGTTCATACTAGAATAACACCAAAGCAAATTCATATTCATAATACTCAATCCACACAAAGAACTATAAAGAGACCCCAAAGTTTCCGCCAGAGAAAAACTTGCATCAACCCCTATGCATAGATTACCCTAATATCACCGCGGGAATCCGTGAGTTGAATGCCATAACACATATCAAGTGAATCAATAAGATACCTCATTGTCACCGCAAGTATTCATATTGCAAGACATATATCATGTGTTCTCATCTCTGAATATTCAATCCGACAAGACAAAACTTTGAAGGTTAAAGATTCAATTCATCATAACAAGAGTATAGAAGGGAGAAACATCATATGATCCGACTATATTAACAAAGCCCGTGATATAGTTCACAAGAGAGAGAGAGATCAAACACATAGCTACTGGTACAAACCCTCAGCCCTGAGGATGGACTACTCCCTCCTCATCGTGGTGGCTGTAGGGATGAGGAAGATGGCCCCCGAAGATGATTCCCCCCTCCGTTAGGGTGCCGGAACAGGGTCTAGATTGGATCTCATGGATACATAGGCCTTGCGGTGGCGGAACTTCTGATCTAGTGCTACCCCCAAGTGTTTCAGAATATTTGGGGATTTATAGTGCAAAGAGGGGGTGTGGGAGGCCATCGAGGTGGGCACGACCCACCTGGGCGCACCAGGGGGCCCTGGCACGCCTTGGTGGGTTGTGCCCACCCTGGGGCACCCCCCAGGTGCAGCTCAGGCCCATTGGGTTCCTTTTGGTCCAGAAAAAATCTCCAAAAAGTTACACGGTGTTTGGACTCCGTTTGATATTGATTTCTTGCGATGTAAAAAACAAGCAAAAAATAACAACTGGCACTAGGCACTGGGTCAATAGGTTAGTCCCAAAAAATGATATAAAGTTGCTATAAAATGATTGTAAAATATCCAAGAATGATAATATATTAGCATGAATACTTCATAAACTATAGATACATTGGAGACGTATCAGGCCGTAGGATCCATGGGCCTTCTACGGGTCGTAGGATCCATGGGCCTTCTACGGGTCGTAGGATCCATGGGCCTTCCACGGGCCATAGGATCCATTGGCCTTCTACGGGCCGTAGGATCCATGGGCCTTCTATGGGGCGTATAATCATTTCGCCAAACATGGGTCATACTATTCGTGGACCATAACGGGCCATTAATCGGTCGTATTTGATAACGCTATGAAAACAGCCCAACGGGTTAACGGGCCACAAACGGGCCAAATGCAACCACAGGCTGAATTTGGCCCACAAATGGAAGAGACCAGTAATGGACCATAACTAAACGAATTCTAGAAATGATCCCAAGAAAAAATCGTTGGGGAACATAGTAATTGAAAAAATTCCTATGATCACAGAAGATCTATCTAGGAGATGCATAGCAACGAGATGGGAGAGTGTGTCCACGTACCCTCGTAGACCGAAATAGGAAGTGTTTAGTAACGCGGTTGATGTAGTTGAACATCTTCATGATCCAACTGATCCAAGTACCGAACGTACGGCACCTCCGTGTTCAGCACACATTCAGCATGATGACGTCCCTCAAACTCTTGATGCAGTTGAGGATGAGGGAGAGTTCCGTCAGCACGACGGCATGGCGACGGTGATGATGAAGTTACCGGCGAAGGGATTTGCCTACGCACTACGACGATATGACCGAGGTGTTAAACTATGGAGGGGGAACCGCACACGGCTAAGAGATTGTCTGTTGTTCTTTAGGGTGCCCCCTGCCCCCGTATATAAAGGAGCGAGGGAGGAGGCCGGCGGCCAGGAGGGGCACACGCCATAGGGGGAGTCCAACTAGGATTCCCAATCTTAGTTGGAGTCCCCTTCCATTTCCAAGAGGGGGAGAGAGGGAAGGAGGAGGAGAGGGTGAAGGAAAGAGGGGGGCGCCGCCCCCTCCCTTGTCCAATTTGGAATTGCCATGGGGGCATGCGGTCACCCTTGCGGCCCTCCTCTCCTTTCAACTAACGTCCATGAAGGCCCACTACATCCCCTGGGGGGTTCCGGTAACCTCCCGGTACTCCGAAAAATGTCTGAACTCATGTGAAACCTTTTCGGTGTCTGAACATAGCCTTCCAATATATCAATCTTTATGTCTCGACCATTTCGAGACTCCTCGTCATGTCCGTGATCTCATCCGGGACTCCGAATAAACTTCGGTCATCAAATTACATAACTCATAATACAAATCATCATCAAACGTTAAGCGTGCGGACCCTACGGGTTCGAGAACTATGTAGACATGATCGAGACACATCTCCGATCAATAAACAATAGCGGAACCTGGATGCTCATATTAGCTCCTACATATTCTATGAAGATCTTTATCGGTCGAACCGCACAATAACATACGTTGTTTCCTTTGTCATCGGTATGTTACTTGCCCGAGATTCGATCGTGGTATCATCATACCTAGTTCAATCCCGTTACTGGCAAGTCTCTTTACTCATCCTATAATGCTTCATCCCGCAACTAACTCATTAGTCACATTGCTTGCAAGGCTTATGGTGATGAGCATTACCGAGAGGTCGAGAGATGCCTCTCTGATACACGGAGTGAAAAATCCTAATCTTGATCTATGCCAACCAAACAAACACCTAGGGAGACACCTATAGAGCATCTTTCTAATCACCCAGTTATGTTGTGACGTTTGATAGCACACAAGGTGTTCCTCCGGTATTCGGGAGTTGCATAATCTCATATTCTGAGGAACATGTATAAGTCATGAAGAAAGTAGTGGCAATAAAACTGTAACGATCATAATGCTAAGCTAACGGATGGGTCTTGTCCATCACATCATTGTCCTAATGATGTGATACCGTTCATCAAATTACATCACATGTCTATGGTTAGGAAGCATAACCATCTTCGATTAATGAGCTAGCCAAGTAGAGGCATACTAGGGACACTATGTTTTGTCTATGTATTCACACATGTACTAAGTTTCCGGTTAATACAATTTTAGGATGAATAATAAACATTTATCATGATATAAGGAAATATAAATAACAACTTTATTATTGCCTCTAGGGCATATTTCCGTCGGTCTCCCACTTGCACTAGGGTCAATAATCTAGATTACAATGTAATGATTCTAACACCCCTGGAGTCTTGGTGCTAATTATATTTTGCTCGTGGAAGAGACTTAGTCAACGGGTCTGCAACATTGAGATCCGTATGTATTTTGCAAATCTCTATGTCTCCCTCCACGACTTGATGCCGTATGGAATTGAAGCGTCTCTTGATGTGTTTGGTTCTCTTGTGAAATTTGGATTCTTTTGCCAAGGCAATTGCACCAGTATTGTCACAAAAGATTTTCATTGGACCTGATGCACTAGGTATTACACCTAGATCGGATATGAACTCCTTCATCCAGACTCCTTCATTTTCTGCTTCCGAAGCAGCTATGTACTCCGCTTCACACGTAGATCCTGCCACGACGCTCTGCTTGGGACTGCACCAAGTGACAGCTCCACCATTCAATATAAATACGTATCTGGATTGTGACTTAGAGTCATCCGGATCAGTGTCAAAGCTTGCATCGATGTAACCATTTATGACGAGCTCTTTGTCACCTCCATAAATTAGAAACATATCCTTAGTCCTTTTTCAGGTATTTCAGGATGTTCTTGACCGCTATCCAGTGCTCCACTCCTGGATTACTTTGGTACCTCCCTGCTATACTTATAGCAAGGAACACATTAGGTCTCGTACACAGCATTGCATACATGATAGAACCTATGGCTGAAACATAGGGAATGACTTTAATTTTCTCTCTATCTTCTGAAGTGGTCGGGCATTGAGTCTGACTCAACTTCACACCTTGTAGCATAGGCAAGAACTCGTTCTATGACTGATCCATTTTGAACTTCTTCAAAACTTTATCAAGGTATGTGCTTTGTGAAAGTCCAATTAAGCATCCTTATCTATCTCTATAGATCTTGATACCCAATATGTAAGCAGCTTCACCGAGGTCTTTCATTGAAAAATTCTTATTCAAGTATCCTTTTTTGCTATCCAGAAATTCTATATCATTTCCAATAAACAATATGTCATCCACATATAATATTAGAAATGCTATAGAGCTCCCACTCACTTTCTTGTAAAAAGAGGCTTCTCCAAATATCTGTATAAAACCATATGCTCTTATGACACTATCAAAGTGTATATTCCAGATCCAAGAGGCTTGCACCAGTCCATAAATGGATCGCTGGAGCTTGCACAATTTGTTAGCACCTTTTGGATCGACAAAACCTTCTGGTGCATCATATACAATTATTCTTTAAGAAATCCATTTAGGAATGTGGTTTTGACATCCATTTGCAAAATTTCATAATCATAAAATGCAGCAATTGCTAACATGATTCGGACAGACTTAAGCATCGCTATGGGTGAGAAGGTCTCATCATACAACTCCTTGAACTTGTCGAAAACCTTTCACAACAAGTCTAGCTTTGTAGACAGTAACATTACCGTCAACGTCGGTCTTCTTCCTGAAGATCCGTTTATTTTCTATGGCTTGCAGATCATCGGGCAAGTCCACCAAAGTCCACACTTTGTTCTCATACATGGACCCCATCTCAGATTTCATGGCCTCAAGACATTTCGCGGAACCTGGGATCATCATCGCTTCCTCATAGTTTGTAGGTTCGTCATGGTCTAGTAACATGACTTCCAGAACAGGATTACCGTACCACTCTGGTGCGGACCGTACTCTGGATGACCTACGAGGTTTGGTAGTAACTTGATCTGAAGTTTCATGATCATCATCATTAGCATCCTCACTATTTGGTGTAGGAAACACTCGAACTGATTTCTGTGATGAACTACTTTCCAATTCGGGAGAAGGTACTATTACCTCATCAATTTCTACTTTCCTCCCACACACTTCTTTCGAAAGAAACTCCTTCTCTAGAAAGGATCCATTTTCAGCAATGAATACCTTGCCTTCGGATATGTGATAGAATTTGTACCCAACAGTTTACTTTGGGTATCCTATGAAGACGCACTTCTCCGATTTTGGTTCGAGCTTATCAGGTTGAAGCTTTTTCACATAAGCATCGCAGCCCCAAACTTTAAGAAACGAAAACTTGGGTTTCTTGCCAAACCCCAGTTCATATGGTGTCATCTCAACGGATTTTGATGGTGCCCTATTTAAAGTGAATGCAGCCGTCTCTAAAGCATAACCCCAAAATGATAGCGGTAATTCAGTAAGAGACATCATAGATCGCACCATATCCAATAAAGTACGGTTATGATGTTCGGACACACCATTACGCTTTGGTGTTCCAGGTGGCCTGAGTTGCGAAACTATTCCACATTGTTTCAAATCAAGACCAAACTCGTAACTCAAATATTTGCCTCCACGATCAAATCGAAGAAACTTTATTTTCTTGTTACGATGATTTTCCACTTCTCTCAGAAATTCCTTGAACTTTTCAAATGTTTCAGACTTATGCTTCATTAAGTAGATATACCCATATCTGCTCAAATCATCTGTGAAGGTCAGAAAATAATGAAACCCGCCAGGAGCCTCAATACTCATTGGACCGCATACATCAGTATGTATTATTTCCAATAAGTCAGTAGCTCGTTCCATTGTTCCGGAGAATGGCGTTTTAGTCATCTTGCCCATGAGGCATGGTTCGCAAGCACCAAGTGATTCATAATCAAGTGATTCCAGAAGCCCATTAGCATGGAGTTTATTCACGCGCTTTACACCAATAGGACCTATACGGCAGTGCCACAAATAAGTTGTACTATCATTATCGATTATGCATCTTTTGGCTTTAATATTATGAACATGTGTATCACCACGATCGAGATTCAACAAAAATAGACCACTTAAAAAGGGTGCATGACCATAAAAGATATTACTCATACAAATACAACAACCATTATTCTCTAATTTAAATGAATAACCTTATCGCATCAAACAAGATCTAGATAATATGTTCATGCTCAATGTTGGCACCAAATAACAATTATTCAGGTCTAAAACTAATCCCGAGGGTAGATGTAGACACTACAAAAACAGGACACATCCGTGACATTTTGGGCCGAACGAAATTTTTTTCTGTCATACATATGACACTTCTATGACGATAATTGTGACAAAACCCGGTATCATCATAGCTGTGGTGGGCTCCTACTTCTATGACAAAAAATCATGATAGAAAATGGGCTTTTCGTCCTGGGCGGGCCGGAGATGCAGCTGCATGACATTCTTTGGGCCGTCCATAACGGAAAAAACCATGGTAGAAGCGAGGGGGAGGAAAATTTCGGGGAGTTGCCGGTTACGGTGGGAGGTCGGGGGCCGAGCGATGCGCGTGTCTCTCGTACACGTACGCGCGTGTGTGTGAGGCGTTGGCTCTAACTGAACCCGAGCGAGGCATTGGGCTCTAACTGAACCCGAGAGATTGCACTGCAGGCTACGCATTACTGAACCCGAGCAATCGATCGATGGCTGTTAACTGAACCCGATGGAGCGATTCCTTCGCCACTGCTGCTAACTGAAGCCGATCGATTGGATGAATAGTGAGTGTTGCAGGGGGGTTTGGATGAACAGTGAGCAGTGGCGTTGCCTTTGGATGAACAGGACCCCGTGGTGTGGAGGGCTAGATGAACAGTAGACGGTGGAGGGGTGGCCATGGAGGGGTGGTTGAACAGGACCCCGTGGTGTGGAGGGCTGGATGAACAGTAGACTGTGGAGGGCTGGATGAACAATAGACGGTGCAGGGGTGGTTGAACAGTAGACGGCGGAGTAGCGCGCGGTGGAGGCTGGATGAACAGGAGACCGTGGAGGCTGGAGGAGGTCGACGGTAGCCCGTGGAGGCTGGAGGAGGTCGACGGTGGAGATGAATAGTATCTCGTGGAGTCCCGTTTTGCGGTACGCCACACCCCTCCCATGAACAGGACCCCCGTTTCGACCATAGGAGGTCCGTTTCCTCCGTTTTGTGGTACGCCACACCCCTCCCGATCAACAGGACCCCCGCTTCGACCGTAGGAGGTCCGTTTCGTCCGTTTTGTGGTACGCCACACCCCTCCCGATCAACAGGACCCCCGTTTCGACCGTAGGAGGTCTGTTTCCTCCGTTTTGCGGTACGCCACACCCCTCCCGATCAACAGGACCCCGTTCCAAACGTAGGAGGTCCATTTCCTCCGTTGTGCGGTACGCCAGGCCTCGTTTCAATCGCTTGTTCCATCCAAGCCGGTTGGCTCCCACGCGTTCCATTGCCTCCCGATGAACACGACACGTTTCATTGCCTCCCCATGAACACGACGCATTCCGTTGACTCCCCATGAACACTACGATGACGCTGTTTCTCCATTCCGACCTAGCCATGTACACAAGCCCTGGCCATACGTATGCGCGAGTAGGCATTCGAGACCCTGCCCGTATGTACGTACGTGGACGTATTTCCTTTCTTGCACCCTCGCCGATGTACGTACGTATACATGCTACGTGCACGCCTCTACTATGACACGTGCGCGCCTCTACAACGACTAGTATGTACGTACACATTCGCGACCAGAATGACAATGCTACATACGCTTCAACCAGGTGGGTCCCAACTGTCAGGCACTTCCTTGCCTGCGAAGATGTAGCTGGTGGGTCCCAGCAGTCAGGGGGGCAAATCATTTTTTTGGCCCGGACGCACTTCCTTGCGTGGGAAGATGTAGCTGGTGGGTCCCAGCAGTCAGGGGGCAAATCATTTTTTTGCCCGGACACACTTCCTTGCGTGCGAAGGTGTCGCTGGTGGGTCCCAGCGGTTGGGGGGGTGAATCATTTTGTTTTTTTGCCCGGACGCACTTCCTTGCGTGCGAAGATGTAGCTGGTGGGTCCCAGCAGTCAGGGGGAACCGTTTTTTTCGCGAAATATAGTGGCCCGTCCAGTGGGTCCCAGCTGTCAGGTGGAGGAACCATTATTTTCCGCGTAATAAGGAGGCACTTCCTTGCTGCGGCCGTGGACCCAGTTGTCAGCCTCTCCACGTATAGTCCACATCCGATGGAAGTCGTTCCTTGACCATGTTGACCGCGCCGCGCCGAGAGCACCAAGGCGGTGGATGACCGCGAGGCCTAGGAAGGGGACGACGGGGAGCTGGGGAAGACGCGACAGTGGAAGCCCGCACGGAGAGGAGTACAAGGGTTCACTAGTTCGGCAGCGGTGTGAGGCTGCTGTCGCCGCAGGGCCTTGCTAGTGGTGGAAATAGTAGGGGGCGGTGAGGCCTCCGCGGCAGCACAGCCGGCCACCGTAGCAGGAGCATGCGGCACGACTGGCGCTGCTTTGGGCGGCTGGAGCAAGAAGACCAGAGGTTGAAGAAGCACTACGGCCGTTGGATGGACATCGTACAGTCACTGGAGCTAGAATCGTTCATATTGACTAAAGTTGACAAAGGCCCCCGTCCCAGTCAACTTAGTAGGCCCACAAGTCAGCCTCCCTCCATGGTGGGTCCCAGCTAGCAAGGGGAGTATTCATTTTTTTGTGCGTAATAAGGAGGCACTTCCGGTGGGTCCGAGCTGACAGCGCGGGGAACATTTTTTCGCGAGATACGCTGGCTCGTCCGGTGGGTCCCAGCAGTCAGGTGGGAAACGTTTTTTTCACGAAATAAGGTGGCCCGTCCAGTGGGTCCCTTCTATCAGGTGGAGGAATAATTATTTTGCACCTAGTAAGGAGGCACTTCCTTGCGGCCGCCTGGACCCAGCTGTCAGCCTCTCCACGTACAGTACTCTTCCGATGGAAGTCGGTCGTTGTCGGTGTCAAAACCGGCGGATCTCGGGTAGGGGTTCCTGATCTGTGCGTCTTAGGCTGATGGTAACAGGAAGCAAGGGACACAATGTTTACCCAGGTTCGGGCCCTCTCGATGGAGGTAAAACCCTACTTCCTGCTTGATTAATATTGAAGATATGGGTAGTACAAGAGTAGATCTACCATGAGATCATAGAGGCTAAACCCTAAGACCTAGCCTATGACGGTATGATTGTAATTGTGATCGGCCTTCTAAGGACCATGCTCTCCGGTTTATATAGACACCGGAGAGCTAGGGTTTACATGGAGTCGGTTACAAGAAAGGGAACATAATATCCGGATCGCCAAGCTTGTCTTCCACGCAAAGGAGAGTCCCCTCCATACACGAGCCGAAGTCTTGAGTCTTGTATCTTGACGCTTCTATAGTCCGGATGATGTATACAGTCCGGCTATCCGGATACCCCCTTATCCAGGACTCCCTCAGTAGCCCCTGAACCAGGCTTCAATGACGATGAGTCCAGCGCGCAGTCTTGTCTTTAGCATTGCAAAGCGGGTTCCTTCTCCGAATACTCCAAGATGATTATCGAACACGTAGACCATGTCCGGATCTGCAAGATGATCCTCGCATACCCTAGCATAAATCCGCTCTGCTGGCAGTTTTTGCACGTCGTGCCCTTGCATCATGGCCTGGTCCAATATGAACCGGCGTCTCTTGCTCCACCTCGACTCGCGTTGCGAGCCGGTTTTATTAGCACGTCCTGCCAAAGCAGAGAACGTGTCCCCCTTAATACGGGCTCTTTTATCAATATGGGCATATGTGACCCCACGGTGACCATTGGTATGATGTCGTGTATTTTTGATAAGTCTCAAGCGGTCACCCTGAGGATCTTAGTATCCATCCCTTTTATAAAGGGGTCAAGGCCTACGCCTCTTCTCCACCTCTCCTGCCCCTTCTCGCACCTCGAGATCCAGCACTCAAAACCTAAGCTCCAACGCCCCAGGTCCTTCAGTATGTCCGGATCCGATGCAATAGGCCGGTGGGCGGCCTCCTCAATTCAAGAGGAGGACATTGCGAAGCTTAGGGAGGTCGGATACCTGACCGCCAATATCCAGCACAGGCTTCCTGCTCCGGGGCAAATTATCCCCACGCCGGAACCCAACGAGAGTGTCGTGTTTATCCCTCACTTCCTCCGAGGCCTGGGCCTCGCCCTCGACCCCTTTGTGAGGGGGCTCGTGTTCTACTATGGGTTGGATTTTCACGATCTGGCTCTAGATGCCATCCTCCACATCTCGTCTTTCATTATTGTGTGCGAGGCTTTTCTCCACATCAACCCACACTTCGGCTTATGGCTGAAGACCTTCAATGTGAAGCCGAAGATGATCGAGGGCGACATGTAGAGTGCAGAGGCGCTATAATAAGCAGAAACGCGAATGCCCCATGGCCAGAGGGTTCTTTTCCGGAAGTATCCGACGTATGGCAACGGATATGGTTCTATGTCACTGCTCCCAGAGGCACAAAGTGGATAGCTGCGCCGAGTTCCGCTCGGGCCCTCCGTCACAGCTAGCGTCTTGGACCGACGTAGGACGGAATTATGGGCCTGCTGGCGATGTGCCCGAACTGCAGAATCGTATCCGGTAGCTTATTGAGAGGGACATAAATCTTGTCAGCAAAACTCAGGTGATGCTAGTCCGGTGGATGTTGCCATGCAAACGTTGGCCTCTCCGGATGTGGGAGTTTAATCCGGAGGGTCCGTGGACTATTAAGCACTTCTTCGGCCTGACGCTCGAAGGAATGTGCAAGTTATTCTTCGGACCACATGTAAAGTGTCCGGACAACACCGAGGATGCGGGCCTAAGCTGCAATCGCCTAGATGCCCAAGTAAGTAACCTTAAATCCGGACACTTCATTTATATATATCATAATTATTACTCTAACAATCCCTCCGCGGCCAATAATGGCTCGACAAGGCGAAGAGAATCAGGTGTCCGACACCACTTCCTGAAGGCTCTCCTGGTCCAACCATTGCAAGGATGCTGGACCGGGCGCTCAGCAAAATCCCTTCAGGGAAAGGCGAAGGAAAGGGCAGTGAAGCTAAACTTCACGCACTGCGCATCCAGACCGTGGAAATCGCTAACCCTCCTATGGAGGATAGCCGAGAAGGGGAGGTCAAAGCCTCCTCCCCACGCGGGAGGAAGAGGGTCGCCTCCAAAGATTTGGAGGCGGAGACGCCCAAGCAAAGGAAGAAAGTATCACCAAGGGGCTCTGCCGTGACGGGCGCCCTCACCATGTCGTTCCCACCAACGGGCCAGCCCTCCACCGAGCCATAAGTTAATCATTAATCCGAAGGTGTGATGTTACTCCGAGATCCATAACCAGGACTTCGTCTTTTGTAGTCCGGCGAGCAGCTCTTCTCAATAGAGTTCGTCTTCGGGGGACCTTCATCCGGAGATGATGGAGAGTGAGACTCCACCCACCTCTCCGCCTCATGAAGCAGGAGACACGGAGGTGTCGTCACGGAGGAGTCCGGATCTGCCGAAGCCGGCAGCAAATATGTCAGTCACCTTGAGCCCGGAGCGTTTGGCTCCCACGGGGGGGGGGGCGATGAGAAAGGTCCGGCACAGTTCAGTGTCCGGCCGGACATACTGACGGACCGTTTGGAGCAAGCCGCGCTCTCGGAGGAGCACCGCTCTTTAATGAGCATAGTGCTCACAAAGATTTCACCCGCCACCAGCGGTTTGAATGAGGCATTTACAAGCCTGCTCAAAAGCTTTGAGGTATGTAGTCAAAAAATGCACAATTGTTTGGTTATGAAGCATGCGCTAGGTCTGCTCCCTATAGGTAGTAGCCCCTGAGACTCTGGTTGCCCGCCATAGGCGGCAAACGGGGGATCATCTACTAATGGTTGCACCGTACATGTGTGTAGGTATACAAGGATCCGGCAGCCGACCAGTCTGTTGAGGTTGCTGAACTGAGGAGGCAGATCGGATCTATTGACGCTGATATCACGCTGGTAAATAAACGGCTGGAGGTGTCACAGGGTATGTGCTCTGCTTCCTTTATTATGATATATAGGAAGATGTAATAGGGGTATAATATTAATGCAATGTGTTTGCACTGCAGATGGTGCTGCTGCCGTGGAGGCCCTGAGGGCGGAACTTGCTCAAACCAAGGAACAAGCTCGGGCTAGCAATGCGGTTGCCCTAAGGGCGGCCGAAGAGTTGAGAGCCGAACAGGCTGCTCATCGGAGAAGTGAGGAAAAGATAGCCGAAATGGCTGGGGAGTTAAAGAATGCCGCCGACCGGTACACACTCCTCGAAAAGGAGAATAAGGCTAGTTCGGCCGAGCTGGACAAGGCACTTAATGCCACCAAGGAGATGCGGACCGAGATCCGCAGTATGTGGGAAGAGCTCCAACAGGTCGACAAAATTGTGGCTGAGGGCTCATACTTACTGCGGACGAAGTTCTTGGATCCGAAGTATGCTCCCCTGGCAGGGCACTTGAGTCCTACCGACGCATATGCGGACTTGGCTAGTAGTACAGCTGACGCTGTCAAGTTCTTCGAGGATCAAGGCGACGAAGAAGTGGAAAAGCTTTTCTGTCGCAGTTCAATGCTCCCACTCGTCCGCTGCCGCTAAATGAGAAGGTGACTGCTATGGCGGAGCTCCACAGGCTGTCCGGGCTTGCAATGCGGTCTGTAATAGACCATCTTTGGCCGAAGGGGCCTAAGCCGGACATCTATTTTAGTTTGGTGCAACAATTCCTTGGAGCCGTGTCTCAGATTGATGCCATGAGGAGGTCGGCGTGCGTAGAAGGTGCGCGGATGGCTCTTGCCCGCGTTAAACCTATTGGACGGAAATGGAGGCCACTGTAATAGCGACCCAGGATCCGACGGGAGGCCAATATCCGGTCGAGCACTACTTGGCGCAAGTCACGGAAGGTGCCCGCCTAATAGAGGTGTAGTGCTCGAAGAATGTTTTATTCAAGTGAGAAGTCGAATCATTGTAGAAAACAATGTTTTAGTTTAATTATGAGGCTATGTTTATACTTTTGCCCGGAAGTATGATTGTATCCCCTTTTGCGGCCGTTTTTATATGTATAAGTAGCCTGAAAGATTGCAGTCGTTGGCTTCAGCCCCCACGCATATAATGTGGGGGTGTTCACAAAAAATATGCTTAATCACACTTGATCCAACGTCTTGGTCCGTTAACGAGGTGATCGCATGTCGAACTAGGCAACCGGACTATATAGCTGTAACACTTTCGCTTAGCCATGGGAGTATAATGGTGGGGCTACTATATAGCCCCTGGTTCCCTCACGTGCATCCGAATACGGGCGTGTGTGTACATGGCCGGGAAACGGCCCTTTGTTAATGTGGAGGAATCTTTAGGGATTCCGGTGAGTCTTCGAGTGGTTGAACAGTCTCTCGTTGTATCATGACAGTCAGTTTTGGCTTTCTCTACTGAGGCGCTCATTCGAAATAACGAGGGCACAATCGCAATAGTAGTGCTGTATTGCATAGTTGTTAGATGTAACATGCGAGAACGTGTAGAGATGTAGTTTTGGAGGGCCTACAGAGAGAAAAGCGCAATACGGTCACCGAACTTCAGAATAAGCTGATTACGGTCACTATATACGTTTTGCGGTGATTATCCGGTCACTTGCTCACAGTTCAGCATCGGATTGCACTCTATTGACCGGCCAAATAGTCTGCGTGGCGCCATGTTGACTAGTTAAATTGACCACGTTCCTTGTGGGTCCCACCTGTCAGTTCGCATAGGGAAAAGGTCAGATAAACACAAATTTACGCAGGTGCGACAAGGCTCCAACCCATGCGCGGGAATCACCTGGTAGTGTATGTGTCTGTCAGGGCCTGATGTGTGCGCATGCACGTGTAGGTTGAGGACTTGAGCGTGAGACTGTGTGTTGGTCGTGTGGTGTACTGGTGTGTGCATGCATGCGTGCGTGTGTGCGTGTGAGTGTTGCATGCATGTGTGGCTGCGTGTGTACGTGTGAGTGTTGCGTGCGTGCGTGGGTGCATGTGTTTGTGTGAGTGTTGCGTGAATGGAGTTCATGTGCATGCGTGCGTGTGTGTATAATCACCACACCAGCTCATGTGTGTTAAAACAGACGGCTCAGCATACCAATACAAGGCCACCTTGTCCGCTGTGCCCGCGGTCATGACTTCGAACCACCGTCAAAATATTTTTTTGTCGTTTGTTTTCATTCTTACTAGCAAGATGCCCGTGTGTTGCACATAACATCATTATGCATCTGTATGACTTGTTTATCTTGTGAGAGAAAAGGATGAACGAGGGAAGGCCTTATTTGCAAATGTGGAGAGGTGTGTGGGTACCTTTTTGCAAAATTGCCATAGTTTCTTTCCTATCCGTCAAATATAAATCGGACGGCCTATATTGCAGGATGGCAGGCACACCATCATCACCAACTCTGTTTTTTATAAGAGTGTATTTTATATTTTATGTATTTTATAATAGTGTAGATGTAGAGTAGATACAAGTCGACAGGTGGGCACGATGGTAGTGAGATAATGTGATGCAACACTAGAGGTGCCACGTGGAGCGTTTAACTGGTCAACTAGTCATGTCATGAGCAAATACAAAGTTGTACGGTGAGCCCGTGACTATATAATAACCACTACACGTAAACGGTGACCGTAATGAGTGGATTATGAAGTCCAATGTATGTATCGTGCTTTCGCTTCAAATGCAATGATCGTCATTGCATATATCGCGAGAGAAAGATGAAACACGCGTGAATTTTCTGGGGGCTTACTTTTAGAGGACCTGGAGATAGTTTTGTGTACGTGAAAGGGGCGTACAGGGGGGGGTATGCGATGGAGAGAGATGCTCTTCGTTTCTCTTTATTATGACTAACTTTGTATATAGTATAAAAATATACAAATTCATAGTGCGGAATAAATATCATTGTGGGCACCATGCAATGCAAATTAGCGTTCGTACTCCTCCATATAACTTTGTAATGTTGTATATATGTAGAAACTCTAAAATAATTTTTTGGCCACACTTTATTCAAAAGGAATGTTGTATGCGAAATAAATGTGAAGAGAGGGCTTTTTAGATCAATGGGGTACGTGATGTAACATGTGTGAATGTGTAGTTGAGGCATTTGGTGGGGCCTAGAGAGGTATTTGTGTGTATTACATATTCGAGAGAGGCATGGATAGAGGGGCCGACGGGGGGGTGTGGAAGAGATAGCACAAGAAATGAGAGTGGTCTAGAGAGAGAGAGACGAATATGACGTCACGACAAGAGATTCCATTCCCTTGAGTGTGTATATGCAAGGGGGGGAGGGAATAGAGGCACCAGGAGAAATTTTCTGTGTGTGTGGTATTTGTGTTGGTATGTGTGGGTGTGAGAAGATAATGAGATGGTGGGGTAGAGGGTGTGTCACCGCGTGAGGTCAGGTGGGTCGAGGTGAGGCCCTTCGTTCGGTTCCGTCCTGTGCCACATTGGTCGTCCCATGACACATTTAGGAAGACCCATGGATGACTAGTCGTACAAGACAAAGATAGCAGAATTGTGAAGGACTCTGTGTCCACTGACAAAGCCGGCTAGGATTTGTAACCCTAGGTTCTCGGACTAAGGTAACCCCTTTATCTCTGATATTACTATTTATCCAACCTAACTTTAAGGGGCATCCTACAAAATGCTCTGCTAGAATCATACTCATCGATTAGGAAGAGAGGTGTGAGATAATGCGTGAGAGACAGGCGTAAAGATGATGTGCGTACATGAGACACATAGGCAGGTCCATTTATATAGAAAGGGTCGATGAGGATTGTGCGTGTGTATGTTTGCGAGAGGAAGAGTGCTTGTGATAAAGGTTAGTGAAAACAGTTGTAAATGGTTACGAGAGGGAGGGAGGGTTATATCTATAGCATGTGTGCGAGAAAGACACCTCGGGAGAGAGTGTGTGAGCATGTGTGAGAGACCACCGATGGAGAGTGAAACTACACGTAAAAGACTGCTCTACACATTGATTAAAGATATAAATTGTATCCAAATATTAGGATGGGATCATGATATTTGCAATTCACGTAAGGAGCGGTCATTGATCCATCAGACATCTAAATTCTATCGAATTTGAGCATGTCTATGTTATTATTCGACACAATTGATCCGCATAGTTAGTATTTTGAACTCCAGACAATGTATCGCTTTAGCAATCGAATATAAACGTGAGTATAGTTCATGTTGTGTGTGTAAAGCACATTATACATACGAAAGTTACACAATGGACATTTATAAATAGCTACCTATGTGTTGGATTTCGGGTTCCGGCAGACCCTCTAGGTTTGAACACTGGGGTGCGCGCGGAGATTTTGCCCTCTACCTACCTGCACCTCGCCGCCTCGCTAGGATCTAAGCTATGAAAGGAACAACACAAGAGACACAGGGTGTATACTAGTTCGGGCCACCATTGTGGTGTAATACCCTACTCTAGTGTGTGGTGTGGTGGATTGCCTCTTGGGCTGATGATGAACAATACAAGGAAGAACAGCCTCGCGAGGGTCAGTTCTTGGCTGGTGCGATGAACTGCTTGGGGGAGTTTAGTCGCTCTTTCTACTGGTTTCTTGATGATGATCCCGATCTCCCCTCCTTGTGGGTGGCTAGTCCTATTTATAGGCAAAGGCCCTGGGCCTCTTCCCAAATATTGAGCGGGAAGGGCGCCAACAATTGGCCATTTTGAAGGGGAACATCTAGTACACTTATCCTGACTAAAGTTGGTCATCGCCTGTCAAAGGCTCTGGTGGTGACGCCGGCTTGGGCTCCACAATGACCTCATTCCTGCCGTTGCGACGGTCTTGATCTTGTTGCATCGAAATGGATGCCTTTGTTTGATGCTCTCGCCTGCGCTTGCTCCAATTTGCACCAAAGAGGAAAGGAGGACACTGCACGGGCTGGTGCCCGCCTGGCGCCCTTGGTCGTCATGGCTTGCGTCATGGGCACCTCGTGAGGTACCCCACCTTGATCTCTCCGCCTCCTCGTGAGCCAGCCTGATGAGGCCGTGCCTGAGGAAGCTTCTTGTCGTCCACCCCGCGAGGCTTGACCCCTCGCGAGGGTCTTGAGCTCATGCTGATGAAGATGGGCCATGCTGGGCCGCCCCTTGAGCCACGCCGCAGGCCGCAGGCAGGCAACTCTGGGGACCCCCGTTCCGAGAACGCCGACAGTAGCCCCCGGGCCCAAGGCGCGCCCGGACTTGGCTGAGCAGAGAAGCGAAGGGGCAAGTGCAAAGCGCTGTGGGCCCTAACAGCCTGCGGCCTCGGGCGCCGCGTGGCGGTTGGTTGGTCGTGGGCGGCCCTGCTTCCCCATGACGCCTTGGCGACTGCGCGAATTGACAAGTCCCTGCATGCCAAGCGGGTCATGATTACCTGCGATCGTGGAGGCCGGCGGTTGGCCTCCACCGGCTATAAGTATGGAGCGGCGCGTGCCCTTCCAGTCCATCTCTTCTTGCTTCTCCTTCTCCGTCCTTTCTCCACCTTGCCGCAATGGCTCCGATCCGTCGGTTCTCCGCGGAAGAGAAGGGGAAGGCTCCCCGAGACGGTCCCCACCCGCTTCCGCCGAAGAAATGGCTAGGCCTATGCTGTCGAGGTGAGGGCGCCCGGCAGGAGGTGTCGAGGCCTTGGTGCGAGCGGCCGCCGCCAGGGTTCCCGCTGCCCTTGTACGCCCACCTTGAGGGCCCTGCAGGAGTTGATGTCGAGCACCATGGACGACGCTGCCGTCGGCGCCGGCGGGTCACGGCGGTGTGCGTTGTCCCTCCTGGAGTTCACGCCGAGGGCTCCTCCTGAGAGTTTGTGCTCCACGCCGCCATGCCTCCTCAGTCTTGGATTCGCCTTCCTCCCTCCTTCGCCTTCGTGATGCCGCAGGGGGGATACTTGGAGCTCTGGTTGCAGCACGCCAGCTGCAACACCCTCGCGACCGAAGCGGAGGTCGAGGTCGTCGCCCCGGGCAAAGTCTTCATGACTCGAGGCTGGGGCGAGATCGCCCGAGTCTGCAGGACGAGGGGCGCCCTCGCGATTCAGCTGGAGTACGACAGCGCTTCCATGATGCTCTTTAAGGTCTTTGACGCAGACGGACGCCAGCTGGAGTGCTGCCCTGAGAGGGCGGTCACGGCCCTGCCGCAGCAAGGACCAGGCTCGTCGTCCGCTCCCTCAGCAGCTCCTCAGGCAGCGGGGCCGCCGGAGGATCCAGCGACTCTGCCGAGCTCTTCGCAACTCCGGAGACGAGCGACGACAGCTATGAGCCCCCGAGTCTTTGCCGCTCTCGGAGCAGGTCGGGCTCGTTAGGCCACCGCCGCCTCTGGTCCAGATGAGGTTGGCGCCGGTGCCTGACAGCCCACTGTTGGTGATAGCGTCTCTTGTGAAGGCACACGTAGTTAGCATTCTCTAGGACCTGTTCCCTCTGTTCCCTGCGAGGAATCGGAAAGCGCGCCCTGTGGGGGCTTGTAAGATGCATGTGGCTCTGTTTGCTAATATAGTCCTTGCCATGAAGTAGTGCGAGATGCTTATTCCGTCTTAGCTTAGTTCTTTCTTTCGAACCTCACGAGGGCTTGGTGCTCTGCGCCGACAGGTCCCGGTCCCAAGGCGGCTTCAGCCGTCGCTAGTATGCCAGGTCGTGATGTCGTGGTCAAGGCCAGGAGGTGAGCCACTCGGGGTCCAGTAACAGCCCCTGAGTCGCGATGCTCAGGAGGTCCCCTTTAGCGCTCAAGCAGCCATCGTTCAATGAGAAAGGAACGCGACGTTGCTAACACGGGATTGCATTGGATGTGGGGACGGTGCTGCGATAGCTAGTGTTTCCGGAGGATGACTTATCTCGAGAGTGAGGAACCGCTTCCTGGTGCGGCGCTAGGTCCGCGCATTGGCCGGCGAGGGGATGCCCGGCGAGGTCCCCGCGTGCCTCTTCCCTCTCGCCTTTGCTCCCCTTTCTGCTCTACGTCCTCGGGTCCTGGCCCTCGAGCGGGTCTCAGCCATCGCTGGTATGCCAGGTCGCGATGTCGTGGACAAGGCCAGAGGGTGAGGGCTGGAGAGCCAGTAGGAGCCCATGAGTCGCGATGCTCAGGTACCCCCCCCCCTTTAACGTGCAAGCGGTTCGCACGGACGAGAGTGAAGAAGACGCCGTGAGGGCCTCGCCTGACGCTGCTCCTTGAAGGGATCCTGCAGGCCCACCACAAGAAGAACAAGAGTCCGCTCTGACAAGCGGCGGTTAGCCGTTGGTTGCTTTGGAGAGGTGGCGGGGCACTGAAGGCCTGACGAGGTGGCGCTGTGCGGGGCTGCCGTGGCCAGAGCTCAGCCATTCAGGTTTTCTGGCGTTGCAGGGACAGACCCATGCGCAAGCGTCGTGCCGTTGGGGAGAAGCTCCGTCAGTTGGTGTCAGTTGAGCGGGCAACTAGGTCAAGCACGTTAATCATGAAGAAGCGGGTTCAATTAGATAGATGCAGGTAAAGGCAGACATCGCTGGGTCTGGCTCGAGCGACTTGGGGATCATGCAGCCCGAGGGGAGCCCCAACAAAGTGAGCTAGGAACATAAAGTAAAAAGGGGATACATGCCGCAGGGACGGACCCACGCGGCCTGGGAATTATGCAGCCCTGGGGGCGCTCCCAGCTGGAAACAAAACTTGAAGGATGTCACCTGATAGCGTTGAAGACGAAGGGGTGTTGAAGTAGCAGACGTCGAGGGCTACGAAAGCCGATCTTCACGAGCCCCCAGGCCCGGGAGCCTCGGGAGGTTCCGGAGGCGCTGGTGGCTCCTCGTGGACCATCTCCGTCTCCGCTAGGACTGCGGAACGCCTGGCCTCCTGAGCCTCCAGGATGCTCCTCATGAGGTGCTGGTATGTGGCGGCCGCGTTCGGCAAGCCATAGGGCATGCGAACGTATCTGTGGGGTGGGCCTTCGCAGCGCCCCGCGCGTGAGGGCCAGAAGTGCTCCTGAGAGGCGGCTAGGTTGAGCCCTGGGATGTCGATGCAGACGGGCAGCCCACCATCCTCGCCTGGATGGGGAGCTACGGCGGGTAAGCGGCGGCTGCCACTCATGACTCTTGTCTCCTGCAACTCCTGCGTGATCTGACTAACGAACTCCTGAGGGTTTGGCCCTCCTTGCCTTGCTCCTTCCTGAGGGAAACGTGCTTTGAAACACGCCTCCAAGTGGTGCCCGAGCGCCTCCCTCGTGACCTTAGCAAGGTCGGTGGCCCTCCAGGAGGGAGCCCCCGAGCCTTGCTTGAGGAGGGCGCCGGGCGCGCCTTCCTATGCGACAGAAGGAGGTGCCCCCCGAGCAGGCGCATACCCTGAGGGGCCTGCCTCTTGAGGGGTCGGGCCTGGCGATGTCTTCTTCTTATTGGGAGAGGTCTCAGGGAGCCTCCCGCTCCCGCAATCTGGGTCTTCAAGTGATGCGGCTTGAAAAGCTCGCTCCAGGGAGCACACTACGTCTCTTTCTTCACAAGGCACCGTGATGACTCCGCTGCTTCCTGGCATCTTGAGGACGTTGTAGCCGTGATGAGTCACGGCCATGAACTTGGTGAGAGCTGGGTACCCGAGGATGGCATTGTATGGCAGGCAAATGTGGGCGGCGTTGAAGTCGATGAGCTCGGTGTGGTAGTTGTTGCGCACCCCGAAGGTGACAGGGAGGCGGACTTGCCCAATTGGAACCGTGGAGCCATCGGTGACTCCGGAGAAAGGCTTGGTTGGCTGAAGCTGATTGTAAGGCACTTGGAGATTGTTGAATGTCTCTACGGACAGGGACGTTGAGCCCTGCCCCGCCGTCGATGAGGGTCCTGGTGACTTGCACGTTGCTGATGACTGGGGAGCAAAGCATCGGGAGGACTCCGGCTGTGGCCGCGCACTTGAGCTGATCCGCTGAGCTGAATGTGATGGCGCACGCCGACCACCTGAGGGGGCGCGTGGCTTCGAGCTTGGGGAGGACTGCATTCACTTCGCAGGTGAACTGCTTGAAGATGCGTTGAGTGGTTGGGGCTTGAGCTCTGCCCAGGATGCAGGCGACCGTGCACGGCTCCTGGAAGCCCCCAGCCCCCTCGTCCTGATGATGGTCCTCGTTTCTCCCTTGCTGCGGCAGCAGTGGAGGGAGGCCTGCATTTCCTTGCGGGCGATCCTCGCGAGGCTGATCCCTCCAGTCTCCCTCGCGAGGCTGATCCTGCCAGCGATCCTCGCAAGGTCGGTCGCGCCACCCTTGGCGAGGGCCGCGGTCTTCCCAGCGTCCTGCGTTCCTTCCTCCTCCTCCGCCATAGCCTCGTTCGTTGCGGTCGGGGCGTTGGCCGATCCTCCCTTCTCGCACGGCTCAGAGCTCTTGGCATTCGTTGGTGTTGTGGGTGTGGAGGTCGTGGTACACACAGTACCGGCTGCCCTTGAAAGACTCGGGCTAGTCTCTACCCCGCTTGGTGTCTGGTTCTGCCGCGAACACGGCAGCCCCCTTGCGCTTTACGTCCTTGGCCTTGGATTTCTTCTCTTCTGGGTCTGCGGCTGGCAGCTCGAGGAGGGAAAGGCGCCCTTCCTCAGCCCTGGCGCACTTGGTCGCCAAGTTGAACAGCTACAAGGAAGTGCACAGATCTTCATGCATCGCCAGCTCCTCCTTCATCTTGACGTCACGCACACCATCGGAGAAGGCTGAGATGATGGCCTCCTCAGTCACCTTGGGAATCTTGAGGCGTGCGTTGTTGAAGCGCTTGATGTACTTCTGCAGGGTCTCCCCTGGTTGCTGCTTGATGCGGCGCATGTCGCTCATGGAGGGTGGCCGGTCGCGAGTACCTTGGTAGTTGGCGATGAAGCGGGTGCGCATCTCGTCCCAGAAGGAGATCGTGCCAGGAGCCAGGTTCAGGAGCCAGGTGCAGGCCCCATCCTTGAGTGCCATGGGAAACCAGTTCGCCATGACCTTCTCGTCCCCGTTGGCGGCTTCGATGCCCAGCTCGTAGAGTGGAGGAACTCCACAGGGTCGGCCGTGCCGTCGTAGCAAGGAGGCAGGTCTGGCTTGAACTTGCCGGGCCACGCGACGCTGCGCAGCTCGGCGGTGAAGGCGAGGCAGCCTGCGGTGGTCACGGGAGGCCTTCGGTGACGAAGAGCTAGGTCTTGCGGGTCCCCATGTGCTGCAGCTGGGGGCAGCGCGGGGTCTTGGCGTGCTGGAACAGGAGCGTGGTCGTGACGGGCCGGAGCAGGGAGCACTCGGGCAGCTTCTTGGGGACGAGGGATCTCTTGGCAACTCCGCTCTTGCTGCGCTGGCGCCGGACGGAGTGGGTTCCGCCCAGGGGCCACGCGCCTTGGGGCCAGGGCGCCTTCTTGAGGGGGTGGCAGCTGAGGCGCCCCGGAGCTTCATTGCCCGCGCAGGGCGAGGCGCGGCGCAGCGAGATGGACGGCGCGGGGGAACCCCCTGCGGCGCGGACGAGCTCGGCGACGCGGTCGATCTACTCTTCATAGACGTCGTCGACTGGGCGGTAGCACAGGAGCTCATTTGCCACGATGAGCGTAGCTCAAGCCTCCATGGTCGTGCGGAGTGCGCGGGATGAAGAACCAGCTGGGGTGAGTGAGGGAGTAGCAGTGCGGCCGTCTCGCCTCACAGACGGATGCTGGGATGATGCATGCTGCTCGTTCCCCGCCGGGCCGGTGGCGGTGTTGACGGCAGGCGACGGGGAACGGCGGGGGCGCCCGCCAACGGGGGCCATTTGGGCGACGCAGGAAGGGAGAGCGGCTCGGCGCTCGGCGCGGGCCCGACGAGCGTCCGACATGGATGCGATGGTCGGTGAAGAACAGGGCGGCGGAAGACGAATTCCGGCGCACCCCTACCTGGCGCACCAAATGTCGGATTTCGGGTTCCGGCAGACCCTCTAGGTTCAAACACTGGGGTGCGCACGGAGATTTTGCCCTCTACCTACCTGCACCTCGCCGCCTCGCTAGGATCTAAGCTATGAAAGGAACAACACAAGAGACACAGGGTTTATACTAGTTCGAGCCACCATTGTGGTTTAATACCCTACTCTAGTTTGTGCGATGAACTGCTTGGGGGAGTTCAGTCGCTCTTTCTACTGGTTTCTTGATGATGATCCCGATCTCCCCTCCTTGTGGGTGGCTAGTCCTATTTATAGGCAAAGGCCCTGGGCCTCTTCCCAAATATTGAGCGGGAAGGGCGCCAACAATTAGCCATTTTGAAGGGGAACATCTAGTACACTTATCCTGACTAAAGTTGGTCCTCGCCTGTCAAAGGCTCTGGTGGTGACGCCGGCTTGGGCTCCACAATGACCTCCTTCCTTCCGTTGCGACGGTCTTGGTCTTGTTGCACCGAAACGGATGCCTTTGCTTGATGCTCTCGCCTGCGCTTGCTCCCTTTGCACCAAAGAGGAAAGGAGGACACTGCGCGGGCTGGCGCCCTCCTGGCGCCCTTGGTCGTCATGGCTTGCGTCATGGGCACCTCGTGAGGTACCCCACCTTGATCTCTCCGCCTCCTCGCGAGCCAGCCTGATGAGGCCGTGCCTGAGGAAGCTTCTTGTCGTCCACCCCGCGAGGCTTGGCCCCTCGCAAGGGTCTTGAGCTCGTGCTGATGAAGATGGGCCGTGCTGGGCCGCGCCTTGAGCCACGCCGCAAGCCGCAGGCAGGAAAGTCTGGGGACCCCCGTTCCTAGAACGCCGACACTATGAACTAGCATATATTTGAATTCAACCTGAGGTTGTTTAAAAATCGAATTCAACATGAAGTCCATTCAATTATTTGAATTTGATATCATGGCATTTGTAAACCATACCTAAACTATGGGGGTACCAATCTTTGCTCTGATTATGTACATAATAGCATATGTAGTCGTGTACAAAATAGATTCAAATTTAGCTCCTCCATTCCAAAATAATCGTAGTTATAGGATTTTCAAGTGTCAAATTTCAAAAGGAAGCGGATAATTTAATGAGGTTTTCAAACATACAAGGTCAAATATAACATTGTCTACTTAGGTCAATCCTCATAGTTCAAGAGTACTCTAAACGTGAATGCTTGTGTTTCAAAATTTCGAACGAAGCGCCAAAAGAGCCTCTACTCGCCCAAAACCGCGTGAGACCAGTGTTTGGTAGTACAAGGAAATTACTTTTCTAATAACTCCGACCCATGAAACCTACCAGCCTGATGTCCAAAGGTCTTAATCGGGGTAGGTTTGTAGCTTCATCTAGACGCCATGCAACCGCCTCCGAAAAACATTCATACACAATGGCCGCCTAAGCACACATGCGCGCGACCGAAATCGCTCCCGCACACTATTTGGGACACCTGGGATTACCATCCTACCCTCGACCCACAGTAGGTCCAAAATTTAAGAGGGGGGCAAAGTTTGTACTTTCCCCAAATTTCAAACAAGTGTGTCCCATCTTCTGTTAAAAAAAGCCAAAAACAAGCGCGTCCCAGACCAAAACATGGTTCCCCCCACCCGTCCAATTCCCCATCCGTACTCCGTGGGAGCCAAAACTACCTCTCCACCAGCCGCGAAACCCCGGCGTCCTCCGTCCGCCATCCCATCCCACCCATCAACCGCCGCCCTTCTCCATCACGCCGGAGCCGATACCCCGACGTCGTCGTCCACCGCAACCTCATCCGCAACGCCCTCCACGGCTAGTAGTTGAAGCCGAGGCCGAGCCGTCCGTACCCGAGCCAGTTCAACCACGCCGTCCTGCGCCTCACTGCTGCCGCTCCAACTTCGCCACCCTCCACTGCACCGGAGCTATTCCTGCTACCCCGTCCTTCGCCGCCTCGGATCTGCTTCCCCTCCGACAACATACGGCCATGACAACACACCGGCAACCGAAGAAGGTAAAAAGACACGGGTTCGTCCAAGCCTGCACCCTCCAGAACATCGGTTTCCCTGGTAAAAAGAAGAAGATCGGCGCGACATGTGGAGGTGACCACACCGGCAACCGAAGAAGGTACTCCTCTTCCCTTATTCGTGCAAATCTTACGTCTCTGCTTGCACGGTATTCATCCCACAGAAGACACTAGTTTGCCGCTTCTTCTTGATACTAGATGTTCCTAGTAACTCGCGATGCACAAGGTTTCTCCTCATATACTATTTCACCTTAGCTAGAGGTCCGTCGCCCCCCTGAATTTCAATTTCTGGCCAGTTTATTCCCAATTAACGGAAGCATTCCCCGGTGTAACAGGCGCTAGTACGACAATTACGCTGGGAAGCAGCGCCTTGGTGTTTATCTTAGGGGCGTGTGCGGCCTAGAGCTACTGGCGCCCGATCTGGAGGTCGGCTGGGATTAAAGGGATGGCTTGGGGGCGCTGCCAAGCACGGCGGTGTTGTGAGGTCGATGGGAGGGCGGGGCGGCGGAGGCACGGGTCTGGGCCGGTGGTTGCTGGCGGTTCGAGAAAGATCGTCAACAGTGACTGGCGGGAGGTAGACGAAGGCCATCTGCCCATTCATTATAGATCGGACGGTTCATTAAAAAAAATCGACTGACCTATTTATTTTTAGTCGACTCTTATCTTAGATATGACCACATGTGGTGGTGTGCTGGAGGAGTACCTGCATTTCCTATGCTCATATATTACAAAATCATAGGGAGTAGAATCTAATTTTGTTTGCCATGCAATGTTGTAGAGCTATCATATGTCTCCTGTCATTTATTTTTCAGCCACCTGCTATCTGCTACTTTTACAGTGCACTAGTTCTGCACACACTTCATCCATACTCTCACTATTGTGTTTTTATGCGAGGGTATTTCAGAGTCTGCCGAAAGCAAAGCAAAAAAGAAAAGAGATAAGGCGTGCCAGCTTTCTACGCGGCTAGGCGCGGCACGTTACAGCGCTTTAAAGGGGGCAGTGTCAGCAGATGGAGACGGTAAACATTCCTCTGGAGTTGATGACCTCGCTCGCAATGAACCACCATCCCAGGTGCTTGCTTTAACTTCGCGGTGTCATATCTGGTTGCATGTTCCATATGGTGTCTAGCTTGTATTCGAAAGGCCGAATTCGGTCTTTATTAAGATAAGGAAAGATATTTTTTACATGAACCACCATCCCGTGAGCACCAGAAGACAAATAGCTAGTCAGGACACTGGCCGAGCCAGTGACAAGCCCAGCAAAGATAGGCATCACCTGGAAGCCAACTAAAAAGATGCAATGGTGGCGAATCAGCCCACCTCCCACTAGGCTCTCAGGTTCTAGATGATCATGTTCACCACTCCAGCCGGATGTCTAGCTTGTATTGCTTCCAATTTGGTTAAATTGCATCTGCTTAGCTTACACATTATACCTTTGAATATGACATGCCTTTCTATTTTTGGTACATACTAGTACATCTGTGTATTAACCATGTTCTTACATCAAACTAATGTTCTTGTGTATCCCTCATCAATCACTTATGACGAGGCAGGCAGGCAAGGGGACTACTCCTCATTTAAAGAATGCAGCATCAGCCTCCTGACATGATTCTAAAGAAACAGAAATGCTAGATGAAGATAGTGAACGTAGCTCTATAGTTGATTACAGCATTTCCCCTACACTAGCATCGCAGGTGCTTGCTCTAACTTGGCAGCGTGATATGTGGTTGCATGTTGCATACGGTGTCTAGATTGTAATTCTTCCAATCTGGTTAAACTGCATGTGCTAGTCTGCTTAGCTTATACTCATGTAAATGTGACATTATACCTGTTAATGTGACATGCCTTCCCGTATTTAGTACATAGTACATCTGTCTATTATGCATGTCCTTACATAAAACTATTGTTTTTTTGTATCCCGCATCAATCAATATGACGAGACACCTTTAGTATATGCAATGCGAGATTAGTTGCATCTTTCATATGATTTATAGCATGCGCTCTTCTAATTTGTTGAAATTACATTTATGATGGGACGCTTTTAACTTGGCAGAGTCATATTGGTTGCATCTTTCATGTGGTGTCTAGCTTGCATTGCTTCTTATTTGCTGGAATGGTTTCTACTTAGTTTACACAAACAGTTGTGAACATGCCATGCCGTCCTGTTTTTCGTACATATTCCATCCTGGTATCATGTGTTTGCCTTACATCAAAGTAGTGATTGTCAGTATCATGCATGAATGAGTTCTGAAGAGAGAATTTTATTGCTTTTTCTTGTCGGTTTTACTTGACAATTCAAAATCAATAAAGCGGAAGGAAGTTAGCAAGGCAGCGGATAAAGGTGCTCCTTCCAAACGGAGGGCCTCTATAGTTTCTACTCCTCCACACCGCCAAGATGATTTCCAAGAGAACACATGCATAGACACTCAACAAAGCTGTGTTTATGATGAGCACGTCTCCCCTAGTGCAGCATCACAGGTGCTCCCTCTAACTTGGCACTATTATATGTGGTTGCATGTTATGTGTGATGTCTAGCTTGTATTGCTTCTAATTTTGTTGAATTCCATCTGCTTACTTTACACATTATACTTGAATAAGACACGTGTTCCTGTTTCTAGAACATACAATATCTGTCTATCACACCATGTTCTTACATCAAATTACTACTATTGTGTAACCTGCAACAATCACTTATCATAAGACACGTTTGACTTCGGAGTGTGATATAGGTTACATCTCACATTCTTTTCTATCTTGTACTACTAATTTGTTGAAATGGCACTTATGACGAGACAGTTTTAACTTGGTAGAGTGATATTCATTGCATCTTTCATATGGTGTCTAGCTTTCATTGCTTCTAATTTGTTGAAATGCCTTCTCCTTAGTTTACACATCATAAGCTGTGAATATGCAATGCTGTGAATATGCAATGGCACTAATGACGAGAGACCTCTAACATGGTAGTGTGATGTTGTTTGCATCTTGCATATGATTTATTTCTTGTACTGCTTCACATTTGTTTAAACACCATTTATGCTGAGACACTGTTAACTTGGCAGAGCGATATTTGTAGCATCTTTCATATGGTGTCTACCTTCCATTGCATTGCTTCTAATTTGGTGAAATATCTTCTCCTTAGTTTACACATCATAGTTCTGGTTATCTATTTCGTCCTGTTTTTCATACATATTACATCCTCCCATCATGTGGTTGTCTAACATCAAAGTTCAGTTCGTCTGCATCACGCATCAATTTGTTCTGAAGAACTAAATTGTTATTCGTTTTTCTTGTCGGCTTGACTTAACATGGAAAGAGTAAAAAACATAGAATGGCAGGGAATGAGAAGCAGATGAATCCTGCAGATTCTGCTGGTACTGATGGTGCAATAGAAGGTGAAAGTCCAGCGGAAAATTCTACAAACACAGCATCCCATGCTACACGAGCTGCAAAAAATCCAAACAGAAACAAATAGCTGCCACCAAACAAGCAGAGACAGCCCTAGTTCTTTCAACACCTACCACAGTACTACCAGCTCCACGACATACTCGTGCGTCAACTAAGCTAGCAGCATGTTCCCAAGCTCCCTTGCCACCTGACACTACTTCCCAAGCACTCTTGACACAAGACGAGTTGGCAATATCAGATGAACCTTGTGAGCTTCAACAGCAAGAAGATAGTTGCTGGAGTCAAGTTACAGTTGCATGCTTCTTTATATGTAGTCTCACAGTTTGATGTACACTATCACTTCCTATGTTCATTGTTGGACTAGCACCTAGGCGCAAGAGGAAACAAACATCAGGGATAATGCTCGATAGGTTAACTAAATCTAGAGGAGGAAGAATGGAGATCCGTTTTGAGGCAGGTTTAAAAAGGCCCTGTGATGCTACAGAGTCAGCCAAGTTAGTATCAGAGGCGACGGTTGCCGTTAGGTGTCATGTACATATCCTCCCAACATGGATTTAGTACAGGAATGACAAAGACGAAACCCAGTTCAACACCTTCCTCAACCATTTATCTGTAAGTATGGTTATGTATGGAAACTAGTAATATCGTCTTGCTCTGTCCCATACTTTCTAGGTTGCTGATAATGAGACTCCCATAATTTTCAACATATGAGGTTCAAGTTGGATAGCCAAGATGATGCAACCAGACAAGCTTGCACCCATGTTTTCAAGTCTGCTCTGCGACAGTATCGGTATAACTTGAGGAAAACTCACTTTGAAGGCAAGGCTAACAGTGAACTTTCCCAAACATCTCCAGTGGAAAATATATCGGATGAAGACTGGAGGGGCCTCATTAAACTCTGGTCTGATCCGAAGTATCAGGTACATTATATATATGTGATCAGATCACATGTTGAAGTCCTATTGATGCATGTGCCACACAAATCTATCTTCTTGTAGGTGAACTATTCAAAGAACAAGGCCAACCGTATGAAATTGAAATTCCAACAGACGACAGGATCTCGTAGCTATATTGCACACTGTGAGGCTCTTGTAATTAGCTGTTGTTTCACTCTTTTCATTGTACCATATTATCATATCTATATTAACTTGTTCGAAATGCAGAGGAAAGCCCGCAAGGACCAAAAAGTACCTGAACCAAATGTTGTGGACATCTTCAAGGACTGTTACACCAGCAAGAAGAAGGGCATGACTACACCAGTCAAAGCCGCTTCTGTCAGTCCTTAATCCTCATGCCTTTTAACTACTACTTACTCTGACTTGTGCCTTGAACTGCATGGTTTGTAGCCAATGTCTATTACTCTTTTCAATTTTATACACAACTGTCTTAGCGTATCATTGCACCTTACAAGGTTTAAAGGGGAGGAGTGATGTTCCTTTGATCTTGACCCATAATCTAGTTCCGTGCTGGACTTGCCCACACAATGTTACAATTGCCTGTTTGTCTGTTCTCAGTTGTTTTGTGATATGAATGATGTCATACTATGCTTACCGTATTATAAACTTCGTCTCTTTATCCTTAGCCCTCAATACAATGTGAAGAAATAGACAATACATTAGCGATGGTACATGGTCATATGTTTGGAACCTGGTTTTATTATGTACTTTGCAATAAAATACAACTAATATTTTACATGGGTTCACCAGCATAAGTTCTGTATATAGACCAAAGCTATTTTGTTTGGTTTCACTGCGTCCTTAATATCTTCTGTTCTAGTACTACTAATGTAAAACCTCAACTTTTCAGCGAGCTATAGAAAAAATGGTGGAACCGCCACCTTCTGAAGGTGGCGAGGAAACTATAACCGCAATGTCAGCTCTTGCTGCAGTGGGTCAGTACCTGTCCACTAACAGTGCCAAAAGCACATTCCTGTATAATACTGGGTTGGTTGTGAAGGCAATATCGTCCAAACTGCCTCATGATCAAGATATGCAAGCTCAAAGTAATGTTGTATCTGTGCTCCAGACACAAGTCCATTCCCTAACAGAGGCACTTTGTGAATCAAGGAGAAACATTGCTCAATGTCGTTAAGATATGCATGGTTTTGAAACCAGACTATTAGACATTTGCTATGTTGTTCAAGAGCCTAGGGGAAATGAAGGCGAGGGTTATGGTGCTCCATCGGACAATACAGCATGAAAACGTAACAGTCAGGTCAAATGAAGCGAGCTTCTGAACTTCTGGTGGTGCATTTATCTGCTAGACTGTTAAGTTTTATGCCAACCTTCCTTTTTTTATATAGTTGTAATTTGTTTTGGTGCGATACAAAATTTATTCTTAACGTGCAGCCACTGGCTGAAGAAAACAGCAAGCCATTTTTGAATAGTGTAGGGTGTTCCCTATATTTGCACTGGTGGCGATCTTTGATGCCGAGTGGATGTAATCTGTGCAATCGCCTTAATAGCCTAGCGTTAGTTTCGGCCTTATTTATTTCCTAGTCTTCTTTTTCCCTGGTTTGCTAGTGGCCGCAACTACCCATGGGCCATATACGGGTCGTAGGATCCATGGGTCTCTTACAGGCCGTTGATAAATGGGCCTATAATCGGTGGGCCTCGGGTCGTCGATAAATTGGCCTGTAATCGGTGGGCCTCGGGCCGTCGGATAAATGGGTCTACATGGGCCGTAATCAGGCGTAATTGGTATCGGCCCAGCATGGTAACGGGCCATTAACAGGCCGTAGGACTACAAAAGCTTAATTCCGTCACAGGCATAACGGGTTGTTAATGGGCCAGAATATATGACGGGCTAGCCAGAAACGGGCCGACTCTTTCCATGGGCCCAATTTGGCCCATTAGGGGAGCAGGCCAGTAACGGGCCGGAAGTAAATTAGGGCCGAAAAGGAGCCCAAAAACGTATGGGCCGTCAACACGGGCTAGAAACGGCCCATGTAAATCATGGGCCGTTAACGGGTACAAAGAAAAATACTGTTCATTATGGGCTAGAGTCACCGTGGGCCTGTAAAGGGCTGAAAGATACGAAGGCCTCATATGGGCTGAAAGACGTCGTGGGCCATACATAGGCCGAAAGGGAAATGGGCTGGTGTTATATTCGACGGCCCACATGACGTTGTTGGGCCGATTTCCTTTAGTGCCTAACGGGCCGTGAGTTAACGGGTCATAAAATGGGCTATTTGCGAAGAGACCATTAACAGGCTTTTCATGGGCCAGCCCATTAACTTTTGACCAAGTCAAACGGGCCGGCTTTGTAAGCTAAATGGGCCAGTGGTGGGCCGTGGCACGTGTCGACATATCATAGGCACCTATCTGACCCACTGACGAGCTGACACGTGTTTCGTCCGGCCAATAAAAATTTTACACGTGGAAATTTCCCATTGGTCGGGGCTGTTAACGGGTTATCGGATCCAAAACCCGACCCAATAGCTTAAGGCGTTCCGTTACGGTGGATGCCACATGTTGGTCTGTTGGGGAACGTAGCAGAAATTCAAAATTTTCCTACGAGTCACCAAGATCTATCTATGGAGAAACTAGCAATGAGAGAGAGGAGAGTGCATCTACATACCCTTGTAGATCGCTAAGCGGAAGCGTTTAAGAGAACGGGGTTGAAGGAGTCGTACTCGTCGTGCTCCAAATCACCGGAGATCCTAGTGCCGAATGGACGGCACCTCCGCGTTCAACACACGTGCAGCCCGGTGACGTCTCCCATGCCTTGATCCAGCAAGGAGAGAGGGAGAGGTTGAGGAAAACTCCATCCAGCAGCAGCACAATGGCGTGGTGGTGATGGAGGAGCGTGGTAATCCAGCAGGGCTTCGCCAAGCACCGCGAGAGACGAGGAGAAAGAGAGGTAGGGCTGCGCCAGGGAGAGGTGGAAACTCTTGTGTATGGCAGCCCCAAAACCTCAAGTATATATAGGGGAGAGGGAGGGGGTGCGCCCCCTCTAGGGTTCCCACCCCAAGAGGTGCGGCATCCCCAAACCCATCTAGGGTGGCAGCCAAAGGGGGGGAAGAGGGGGAAACTGCCCCCCAAGCAAGGTGGGGCGCCCCCTCCCCAAACCCTAGGTGCCTTGGGCCCTTGTGTGGGGGCACACCAGCCCACCTGGGGCTGGTCCCCTCCCACACTTGGCCCATGCAGCCCTCCGGGGCCGGTGGCCCCACTTGGTGGACCCCCGGGACCCTCCCGGTGGTCCCGGTACGTTACCGATAACACTCGAAACTTTTCCGGTGACCAAAACAGGACTTCCCATATATAAATCTTTACCTCCGAACCATTCCGGAACTCCTCGTGACATCCGGGATCTCATCCGGAACTCCGAACAACATTTGGTAACCACGTATATCTATTCCCTATAACCCTAGCGTCATCGAACCTTAAGTGTGTAGACCATACGGGTTCGGGATCCATTCAGACATTTCCGAGACGTTCTCTGGTCAATAACCAACAGCGGGATCTGGATACCCATGTTGGCTCCCACATGTTCCAAGATGATCCCATCAGATGAACCACGATGTCGAGGATTCAATCAATCCCGCATACAATTCCCTTTGTCTAGCGGTATTGTACTTGCCCGAGATTCGATCGTCGGTATGATGATACCTTGTTCAATCTCGTTACCGGCAAGTCTCTTTACTCGTTCCGTAACACATCATCCCGTGATCAACCCCTTGGTCACATTGTGCACATTATGATGATGTCCTACCGAGTGGGCCTAGAGATACCTCTCCGTTACACGGAGTGACAAATCCAAGTCTCGATTCGTGCCAACCCAACAGACACTTTCGGAGATACCCGTAGTGCACCTTTATAGCCACCCAGTTACGTTGTGACGTTTGGTACACCCAAAGCATTCCTACGGTATCCGGGAGTTGCACAATCTCATGGTCTAAGGAAATGATACTTGACATTATAAAAGCATTAGCATACGAACTACACGATCTTTGTGCTAGGCGTAGGATTGGGTCTTGTCCATCACATCATTCTCCTAATGATGTGATCCCGTTATCAACGACATCCAATGTCCATGGTCAGGAAACCGTAACCATCTATTTATCAACGAGCTAGTCAACTAGAGGCTTACTAGGGACATGGTGTTGTCTATGTACCCACACATGTATCTGAGCTTCCTATCAATACAATTATAGCATGGATAAAAAACGATTATCATGAACAAGGAAATATGATAATAATAACTAATTTATTATTGCCTCTAGGGCATATTTCCAACACGGTCACCCTTGATGAAAGCACTTCTTTGACACGCGATTTATCGTCATCGAAGTGGACACTTCCGTGATGATAATTTTGGTAATGTCAGGGAACACTTCTATGACAGCACAGGTATGACTATCTTGATTCTGTCATAAAATCGTCATGGATGTACATGCATGACAGAAAACGCGGCCTACTGTGACAAACACGTATCATCACGGAAGTGTATTTTTTTTGTAGTGAGAGGTAGCGTGCCGGCGGTGATCACATCGATCTTGGAGCCATTTCCGACGCGCATCATCACCTCGTCCTTAGCCAATCTTCGTTTAATCCATAGACCCTATTTCGAGTTGCAAATATGAGCAACAGAACCAGTATTAAATACCCAGGTGCTACTAGGAGTATTAGTAAGGTACACATCAATAACATGTCTATCAAATGTACCTTTCACTTTGCCATCCTTCTTATCCGCCAAATACTGGGGGCAGTTCCGCTTCCAGTGACCAGTCCCTTTGCACTAGAAGCACTCAATTTCAGGCTTAGTTCCAGACTTGGGCTTCTTCCTGGGAGTAGCAACTTGCTTGCTATTCTTCTTGAAGTTCCCCTTCTTCCCTTTGCCCTTTTTCTTGAAACTAGTGGTCTTGTTGACCATCAACACTTGATGCTCCTTCTTGATTTCTACCTCCACAATCTTTAGCATTGCGAAGAGCTCGGATCATTTTCGTCATCCCTTGCATATTATAGTTCATCACGAAACCTTTATAGCTTGGTGGCAGTGATTAAAGAACTATGTCAATGACACTATGATCAGGAAGCTTAAGTCCCAGCTGAGTCAACTGGTTATGGTACCCAGACATTCTGAGTATGTGTTCACTGACAGAACTATTCTCCTCCATTTTGCAGCTATAGAACTTGTTGGAGACTTCATACCTCTCAACTTGGGTATTTGCTTGAAATATTAACTTCAACTCTTGGAACATCTCATATGCTCCATGACGTTCAAAACATCTTTGAAGTCCTGATTCTAAGCCGTAAAGCATGGCACCCTGAAATATTGAGTATTCATCAACACGCGTCTGACAGGCGTTCACAATGTCTACAGTTGCTGGCGCAAGTGGTACGCCTAGCGGTGCTTCCAGGACGTAATTCCTCTGTGCAGCAATGAGGATAATCCTCAAGTTACGGACCCAGTCCATGTAATTGATACCATCATCTTTCAACTTAGCTTTCTCTAGGAACACATTAAAATTCAAGGGAACGGTAGCACGGGCCATTGATCTACAACAACATAGACATGCAAAAACTATCAGGATTAAGTTCATGATAAATTAAAGTTCAATTAATCATATTACTTAAGAACTCCCACTTATATAGACATCCCTCTAGTCATCTAAATGATCACATGATCCAAATCAACTAAACCATGTCCGATCATCACGTGAGATGGAGTAGTTTTCAGTGGTGAACATCTCTATGTTGATCATATCTACTATATGATTCACGTTCGACCTTTTGGTCTTAGTGTTCGTGGCCATATCTGCATATGCTAGGCTCGTCAAGTTTAACCCGAGTATTCTGCACTTGCAAAACTGGCTTGCACCCGTTGTATGTGAACGTGGAGCTTATCACACCCGATCATCACGTGGTGTCTCGGCACGACGAACTGTAGCAATGGTGCATACTCAGGGAGATCACTTATACCTTGAAATTTAGTAAGGGATCATCTTATAATGCTACCGCCATACTAAGAAAAATAAGCTGCATAAAAGATAAACATCACATGCAATGAAAATATGTGACATGATATGGCCATCATCATCTTGTGCTCATGATCTCCATCACTGAAGCATCGTCATGATCTCCATCGTCACCGGCTTGACACCTTGATCTCCATCGTAGCATCGTTGTCGTCTCGCCAACTATTGCTACTACGACTATCGCTACCACTTAGTGATAAAGTAAATCAATTACATGGCGATTGCATTTCATACAATAAACCGACAACCATATGGTTCCTGCCAGTTGCCGATAACTCTGTTACAAAACATGATCATCTCATACAACAATTTATATCTCATCATTCCTTGACCATATCACATCACAACAAGCCTTGCAAAAACAAGTTAGACGTCATCTACTTTGTTGTTGAAAGTTTTATGTGGATGATACGGGCTTCTAGCAAGAACCATTCTTACCTACGCATTAAAACCACAATGATTTTTCATCAAGTGTGCTGTTTAAACCTTCAACAAGGACCGGCCGTAGTCAAACTCGATTCAACTAAAGTTGGAGAAACAGACACCCGCCAGCCACCTATGTGCAAAGCACATTGGTAGAACCAGTCTCATGAACGCGGTCATGTAATGTCGGTCTGGGCCGCTTCATCCAACAATACCGCCAAAACAAAGTAAGACGTTGGTGGTAAGCAGTATGACTATTATCGCCCACAACTCTTTGTATTCTACTCGTGCATATATCGTCTACGCATAGACCTGGCTCGGATGCCACTGCTGGGGAACATAGTAATTCAAAAAAAAATCCTACGATCACGCAAGATCTATCTAGGAGATGCATAGCCACGAGATGGGAGAGTGTGTCCATGTACCCTTGTAGATCGAAAGCAGAAGCATTTAGTAACTTGGTTGATGTAGTCAAACGTCTTCACGATCCAACCGATCCAAGTACCGAATGTATGGCACTTCCGTGTGCAGCACACATTCAACACGATGACGTCCCTCGAGCTCTTGATCCAGTTGAGGACGAGGGAGAGTTCCGTTAGCACGTTGGTGTGGCAACGGTGATGATGAAGTTGCCGGCGTAGGGCTCTTCCTAAGCACTAGGGACGATATGACCGAGGTGGTAAACTCTGGAGGGGGGCGCCGCACACGACTAAGAGATTGTCTGTTGTTCTTTGGGGTGCCCCCTGCCCCCATATATAAAGGAGGGAGGGAGGAGGCCTGCGGCCAGGAGGGGCGCGCGCCATAGGTGGAGTCCAACTAGGATTCCCAATCCTAGTTGGAGTCCCCTTACTTTTCCAATACGGGGAGAGAGGGAAGGAGGAGGAGAGGGAGAAGGAAAGAGGGGGGGCACCACCCCTCCCTTGTCCAATTTGGACATTCCATGGGGGGCACGACCACCCTTGCGGCCCTCCTCTCCATTCTACTAAGGCCCATGAAGGCCCACTACTTCCCCTCTGGGGGTCCGGTAACCTCCCGGTACTCCAAAAAATGTCCGGACTCATCCGAAACCTTTTCGGTGTCCGAACATAGCCTTCCAATATATCAATCTTTATGTCTCGAACATTTTGAGACTCCTCGGCATGTCCGTGATCTCATCCGGGACTCCGAACAAACTTCGGTCATCAAATCACATAACTCATAATACAAATCGTCATCGAACATTAAGCATGCGGACCCTACGAGTTCAAGAACAATGTAGACATGACCGAGACACATCTCCGATCAATAACCAATAGCGGAGCCTGGATGCTCATATTGGCTCCTACATATTCTACGGAGATCTTTATTGGTCGAACCGCACAACAACATACGTTGTTCCCTTTGTCATCGGTATGTTACTTGCCCAAGATTCGATTGTCGGTATCATCATACCTAGTTCAATCTCGTTACTGTAAAGTCTCTTTACTCGTTACGTAATGCTTCATCCCACAACTAACTCGTTAATCACATTGCTTGCAAGGCTTATAGTGATGAGCATTATCGAGAGGGCCCAGAGATACCTCTCAGACACACGGAGTGACAAATCCTAATCTTGATCTATGCCAACCCAACAAACACCTTCAAAGACACCTGTAGAGCATCTTTATAATCACCTAGTTACGTTGTGATGTTTGATAGCACACAAGGTGTCCCTCCGGTATTAGGGAGTTGCATAATCTCATGGTCCGAGGAACATGTATAAGTCATGAAGAAAGCAGTAGCAATAAAAATGTAACGATCATAATGCTAAGCTAATGGATGGGTCTTGTTCATCACATCATTCTCCTAATGATGTGACCCCATTCATCAAATGACAACACATGTCTATGGTTAGGAAACATAACCATCTTTTATTAACGAGGTAGTCAAGTAGAGGCATACTAGGGACACTATGTTTTGTCTATGTATTCACACATGTACTAAGTTTTTGGTTAATACAATTCTAGCATGAATAATAAACATTTATCATGATATAAGGGAATATAAATAACAACTTTATTATTGCCTCTAGGGCATATTTCCTTCATAAATGGGCCCTTAGAAGGCCAAAAGTTAACACGGGCTGGAAACGGCCGACGGAATAATGTGTCGTTAATGGGTATAAAGCGATACATTGTTCATTATGGGCCAGTTTCATCTCTGGCCTTTAATGGACCCTGAGTTACAAAGGCCCTCCTATGGGCCGAAAGACGTCATGGGACATAAATGGGTCGAAAGTTACAATGGGCTGGTAACATATTGGACGGCCCAGATGACGCTACTGGGCCAAATTCTGGTAGGTCGTGAGTTAGCGGGCTATAAATGGGCTATATGCGAACATGCCGTTAACAGGCTTTCCGTGGGCCGGCCCTCTACCTTGTATTGATCAAATGCTAGAAAGACTATCCAAACATAAAAAAAATTTGCTTTCTAGATGGTTATTCTGGTTTCTCACAAATACCCGTATCAAAAGAGGATCAGGATAAGACCACTTTTACTTTCCCTTTCGGTACCTTTGCTTATAGACGTATTCCTTTTGGTTTATGTAATGCACCTGCTACCTTTCGAAGATGTATGAATGCTATATTCTCTAACTTTTGTGAAAAGATTGTTGAGGTTTTAATGGATGATTTCTCCGTGTATGGAACTTCTTTTGATGATTGCTTAAGCAACCTTGATCAAGTCTTGCAGAGATGTGAAGAAACTAATCTTGTCTTGAATTGGGAGAAGTGTCACTTTATGGTTAATGGAGGTATTGTCTTGGGGCATAAAATTTATGAAAGAGGTACTGAAGTTGACAAAGCTAAAGTTGATTCTATTGAAAAGATGTCATGTCCTAAGGACATCAAAGGTGTAAGAAGTTTTCTTGGTCATGCTGGTTTTTATAGGAGGTTTATTAAAGACTTCTCTAAAATTTCTAGGCCTCTCACTAATCTCTTACAAAAAGATGTTCCTTTTGTCCTTAATGATGATTGTGTAGAAGCATTTGAAATACTTAAGAAAGCCGTGACTTCTGCACCTATTGTTCAGCCACCTAATTGGAATTTACCCTTTGAAATTATGTGTGATGCTAGTGACTATGTTGTAGGTGTTGTTCTATGGCAAATAGTTGATAAGAAATTGAATGTTATCCAATATGCTAGTAAAACTCTTGACAGTGCCCAAAGAAATTATGCTACTACTGAAAAAGAATTTTTAGCAGTTGTGTTCGCTTGTGATAAGTTCAGACCTTATATTGTTGATTCCAAAGTAACTGTTCACACTAATCATGTTGCTATTAAACATATTATGGAAAATAAGATGCTAAATCTAGACTTATTAGATGGGTTCTCTTGCTACAAGAATTTGATTTGCACATTATTGATAGGGAGCTGAGAACCCCGTTGCAGACAACTTGTCTAGGTTAGAGAATGTTCTTGATGAACCAGTACCTATTGATGATAGCTTTCCTGATGAACAATTGTAACACCCCAAAAAATTAACCAGGTTTTAATTATTAAAATTTTGCCTGCAGGAATATTTCTGTTGATTTCAGAACCTTTCTTTTAATATTGAGGAGTTTTTCCCAAGTGGATCTTTCCAAAATATATTGGACTTCTATGCTCTCTCTATATAACATTCCTTGATCAGTAGATTTATTTATTTAATTATTTCACCCTGAGCTTTATACATTTAAGTGACTTTCTTTAGTTTTGGAGCTCTTTTTGAACTACAACCATTTGATAAATTTAACTAAAATTCCAACCAAAATTTGGAGATGTCATGTGATGTCTCCAAACCACTTTTATGCAATAATATACTTCATTCATTGCATATTTTGAGTTCTACACCTGTTTTTCAAATCTGGTCCAGTGGACATTTTTGCACTATAGCCTAATTAAATATTTTCTTGGAGCCTCCACCAAAATTATGGGGTGTCAGTGGTAGCATGCCATCCAACTTTATGCAAAAACCTAGTGATGTTCTTTGGAAAAATTGAGTGAATCAACCTCTTTTTCATTCTGGACCAGCCTTGTGTTTTCTACTGCAACCCTTTTCATTCTTGCTCTAGTGACCTTATGCTTTCTCCTGCTTGTAGTCAACCCTACAAAACCCCTAAGTCCAGGAGCATGCACTCTTTGGGACATTTTTGGTCCATGTAATGGTGCCATTTACTGACTGCCCAGAATTGAAGTTTTGCAAAACTTGCACTAGCAAGTTTCTTCTTTTGGCAAACTAACCTCACCACCCTCTCTTTCATCTAAAGAGACCCCACTCTGGGAGATTTGGCCACTCCAAGAACTGTCTAGGAGCCTTTGGCATTTTGTCAATCACCTTGAGAGCATGGACAGAATTGGCATGAGTTTTTGTTTACATTATGAACTTGACCCCCTGACCAGACCAGCATGTCCCATGGATTTCCCCTAGCCTATAACCCCACCCTGCTAACCCTCTTGTGGTTTAGAGCCCCCTATCATGCCTTAGCATTCTATCGAGCACGTTCCGTGCGTGCTCTGGGCACGCCCCGAGCGCGAGCGGAGAACGCGTTTTGCACATGCCAAGACCGAGCCGCCGCGTCTCGCCCCGCACTCACTCTGGTTCGTGGCCAACCGCAGCCAGCACGCCACCTCCCCTTCTGCTCCCCACGAGCACCACAGCCCTCGCCACGTCACCGACAGGCCAGCAGCTAGCCGCCACTGCTGCCCGACAGCCCCTGCAATGGGCAGAGCCGTCCGAGCCATGCCCGCTCGCCAGCTCGCCCTTGGAGCAGTACCCACTCGTCCGCTAGCTCCTGCCGACATCCCCAGCCTCACCATGATGCCTGAAAGCTACAGAACATCGGTCGCCGACGAGCTCATCCACTGTCGCTGCAAACCGACGTGGGAGCACTATAAAAGGAAGCCCCTCGAGCCCTCCGAGCAAGCAAGCAGCCTCAAAATCATCCCCCCTCGTTTCCCCGTGGCAGCCAGTCGACCCGGGGAGGTTTTCTTCCCCGCCTCCGGCAACCACAGCCACCGCCGCCTCCCGGCTCTGTTCGGCGCAACCAGGGCCTCCCCCTCTCCACTCTCTTCACCAGGAACCCCCTCTCCCTCTCGTGAGTCCATCCCCCTGCTGAATTTGGATCGGGACTCGCCGCGGGCAAAAACTCACTTTTCCCGACGACCACCGTCCGTCGCGGAGCTCGCCGCCGGCAGCTCCATCCACTCCAGAGACCAAAGCGACCACCTGAGTGACCGCCTCAACCCCCTGAGCCCGTGGGTGACCTCTGTTTCTCGAACGGTGCCGCCGTTCACCGGCGAGCATCGCCGGAGTCCCGCCCCCCTCACGGGCAGAGGAAGAGGAGGGAAGGTGGACTAGTCAAACCTGACCAGTGGGCCAGGTGGGCCCACTGTCAGTGACTCAGACGCGGTCCACGCTGGATAAGTGGAAACGTGTTTCCAGAATACGCTTTCGACGTGTACGTATATATTCGAATCGTTTTCTTTTCTGTTTTATTTTTTATTAACAGATTTTGACCAAAACTTTGACCAGCTATAACTTTTTAAATATAACTCCAAATGAATTGATTCTTTTTCCTACCTCTCTCAAATATTGATTCTTTGTGCTGTTTGGAATTTTTGTGTTAATTCAAATATATTTTTAAAATAGGATTTTGAAGAGAGGAGAAAGATTTCAAGAGTTTTGGAATGCACCTTGCCTCCCCACGACTTGAAGGCAAGCATTCTGAACCTTGGCATAATTTTTGTGTGTGTTGTTTGACACGGTGATAACACCACCCCGACACGAGCATACGTCATTTTATGTGAGGATGTGTTCCTGCTCATGAGTGCATATTAATGATTTTTATGCTGATGGAGTTGATATGGTTGTGATGGAAATCATCGTCATATGCCTCTCATGCATACCAGAAGGGAAGCCGGGAAGGCCTCTGTCTTGGGTAGACATGGTCTTGTCCCTAGTCCTCCGTCGAGACGGTCGTGTCCGGTATGGCATGAGGGGGTATGTCGCGTGGTGTTTCCATCTGTTGGTTGAAGTATATTTTGTTATACTAATCATGCAGAGAATATTAAAACCTCCTGAGTCGACCGTAGATCGAGTCTTGTGCCAGTAACCCCCATACTTGCTTCGTACTACCACTCGTCTCTACAACAAGTAGGGTACGGTTCAGTAAGTTGTCAACCCCTTTCCTAGCACACACCATACAGAGAGGCCATGGTAGAAGATACTGGAGGCATCCGGTAGACATGCCACCTGGTCCGGGAGCATGGGTGTTTTGGTTGTAGCCGAAGGGGGTAGCTCCCCTAGTTTGCGCGCGGTATAAATTTTGTGATCCCATGTTACGTCGAGGTTGTAGCCTCCCCACTTAGAGTTTTGCTTGACAGGTGTCGTGGGTGATTCCAGACACATGTGAGTTAAGCTGGTGTGTGCAAGTTAGATGTGTTTCCAACTAAAAGACCGTAGACAGAATTAGTCCAGATGGACTAAAGGAATCCGTTGCTCGTGGGTAAAGAGTACACCCTCTGTAGAGATTAAACCTATTCGAATAGCTGTGTCCATGGTTAAGGATTACAGTCTGGGATGGGTCAAGTGTCGGTCTTAGTGTCGGTCTTCGGAGGTGAAACTGTTAAACTAGAACTGGAATTACGACTTGAGACTTGTGATGATTATGATTATTATTTTGTTATGGACTAACCCGTTATATTATTGGTAATATCGAATATCCCTAGGATGGTTCTACCTGCTGGATATTCACTGTGATTGTTTTTATAAGCCCTTTATGTGGTGTCGCTGAGATGCCCGACTGTGGCATGCTCGTTAATCACTTACTTTTATAAGCCCTTTATGTGGTGTCGCTGAGACGCCCGACTGTGGCATGCTTGTTAATTACTTATTTTTTTATAAGCCCTTTATGTGGTGTCGCTGAGACGCCCGACTGTGGCATGCTTGTTAATTACTTATTTTTA
>NC_041385.1:169044896-169052567 GCF_002162155.2 Triticum dicoccoides
TTATGTCATGTCGCTGAGATGCCCGACTGTGGCATGCTTGTTAATTACTTATTTTTTAAGCCCTTTATGTGGTGTCGCTGAGACGCCCGACTGTGGCATGCTTGTTATTTACTTATTTTTATAAGCCCTTTATGTGGTGTCGCTGAGACGCCCGACTGTGGCATGCTTGTCATTTTTTTATAAGCCCTTTATGTGGTGTCGCTCAGACGCCCGACTAAGGCATTTCTCTGGTTTACCAACCTTTCGAGGCATCGCTTCAGACAGCCGATCGGTGCATTTTATTATTTATATGTTATAGCACATCCAAAAATAACCTGCTTGCATGCATCAGAGTTTTATTATTTTTTGTGACTGACGTCATGAGAATAAAATATTTCAGAACATCGTTGTTATATTATACCGTGTCCATAATGTTTGCGAGTACATTCAAAGTACTCACTGGCTTGTCCCTGGCTATTGTCTTGGCCAGATTTCTTGCGCGGAGAGGAGCGATCGTGACGACAGCCCCGGAGCTTAGAAATGGTGATAGCAGCCTCGCGAAGATAGGAGTTAACCTGGTCAGCTGTTCCTGTGGAAAATGGAGTGCCATAGACGATGATGATCCACAAACCGCTTCCGCCATCAACCACTAGAAACCATATTTTTGTACTCGCAGGCCAGAATGGTCTTGTACTTCATATTTTGCTTTTTGCTTGGAATTTCTGTATCAAGTTGGTGCCTCATCAGCTAACAGTAATCCTGGGGCTGGTGAGCACAAGGGCCAATTTTCTGGAAATTAATACCCGGAAATTCGGTCGCCACAAACTTGGTACCAAAGCTAGGCTGACCATTGGCTAATCCTATCTTAGCTAGGTCGATAAACCTCGGTAAACCAACCTTCAGACCTTAACCAAAACCCAACCAAGCTTCTCGTGCAAGATAGCCACACAGTGACCCCGACACTATTTGGTAGTCGGTGCCCAACCTACCAACCTAGCCTGTCAATCACACGCTAGTGACCGATGCCCAAAATGTCTCATTCGCAAGCGTGCGAAGGAAGACTCTGCTCCCTTTTCTATAAAAGGGCACACTAGCCTCAACCCAACACAACACAGCCTCTTCCCCGAACCTAGCCACTATGCGTGGTCCCATAGTGCACAACGAGACCACAGCAACCAACCTTGGAGGTTTTCTGACCATACTCGCAAACCTCACCCATCGTGCCGATGCGTTAGAGGAGCCCCCAGAATATGTGGTGTACCAATGAACCATGAGCGGTGAGAGCCATCAATTCTGGGCCACTGTGCACATCTACGGTAGGGGTCTGTCACCAGAACGCCCCTACAGGTTCACCGGAAGAACAACTTCCTTCGAGCCACAAGCCATCCAGCTAGCTGCTCGAGAGGCTATAGTTCAACTTCGGCAGTTGTCGCCCAGAGTTAGTTGTCGCTCGTTCTACTACTACCCCAGGCGTGAAGGGTATGGTAGACCACCCCAAGTTGCCAACGGAGATCACGAGACGGATCCTGCATTATTGCACCTAGTACGCTATGTAAATGCACTAGAGGCACTGTTCGATCAGATCACCATTGATCTGATCGCAGCTCGAGGAGAGCTGGTTCGCCGAGTCCCGGCAAGCAGGGAAGCCGAGCCCGACGCCGACAACCCAGTCATGCTGTTCGGACACCCGATCGAGACCGTGAGGTCAGCCCCAGCCAGCGGCCAAGGTACTTTGATGACCCCATAAGTGCTTCATCACCTTTTGGGAGCACACTCCAACGGAATTGTGGCCAACAATCCCCGCGATGGTCATCATCGCCACCCTGACCCTACAGCCCCTCCACCATCTCCGACTAATCCCGACATTGAGACACGTGGAGAAGCCTCGACATCCACTAGGCACGCCCGTTTGGACATAATCGAGGTAGACTAAGCCGTAAGAGTAGTACCGAGTCTCAGTGTATCCTCGCTTTGTAATCTGTGACCTTGTAAGTAAACGCAGCCTGTTGTTGTGCCTCTGTTTTAAATGGTAGCCTTGCGTATTTTTGTCAGCCCGCAGTTGCATATTTTTTTTCAGGCACAGCTACCAAAACCGACCCCGACGACACCCATAGTAACACGTCTCTTTATGAGATATGTGTCTCTCTGACACTGACCCCGACCCTTGGAGCTGATCTGACAGATTTATTACCTTTCACCACGGTAAATAAACCAGCCCGGATGCTATATAAGAAGGCCACCTTGTGACCTTACCCAGCACCCCTCACCCGTGCAACACTCTCACAACCATTTCTTGCCATGCCGAGCCCTAGTATTTATCTGAGAACCCCAGATGCAACCCTGGGTAGCTTTGTCAAAATATTGTGGGACTTTACCTGCAGTACCATGGCTTCTACCCAGCCACCACAGTACGAGCTATTCAAATCGAGAATCACCCCTTCCACCTCGGAATATTGGGCAGCAGTACATATCCCTCCCGTAGACTCCAACCAAGATCCAACGGAGGTCTCCTTCGTGGGGAAATCTATGCCGACCCCACGCATGGCCATAGAAGCTGTTGCGTATTAAGCGATTGCTCGTCTTCGATTCGTGGTACCCTATGCCAGCAACGAGGATATTATTACTTTCTGAGCCATGCAACACCCGGAGGAGTAACATCTTTTTCCGGTGGACGGATTGAGAGAGACCCAGTACTGGCCAACCTTATCCAATACATCATCGCTCAAGAACATTTGAACCAGCGAGTAATGGATTATCTCCAGAGTCCCGCTGATTTGAATCCTCAGATTGCCATCGGCAGCCACTGAGGCCCGACCCAGAGAGACACATACATCGACTGGTCAATCCACTTCCTCCGATAGAAGAGGAGTTTATCCCATTACCAGCGATATTTTCTCGGGACCCCCTCCAGTTACCGTTCTCATTTTAGACGTCACTGCGGTGTTTGTTATTGCAGCATTTATTATTGCGTTGTAACTTATGCATGGTACCTCGAATTTGTGTGACGAGTCGAGTATTTAGTTTCTACTAATATGAGTAGTTTTCATTGTGATAAACCATTGTAATCGCGAAAAATCCTGGAGGGAGATTTCTTTTCTCTGAGTTGCTGCATCGTTTATCCTCTCACTATATGGATTATTTTTATTCGCGCAGCACCACGACAGCAGAACCACAACCACTCGGGCTCTTACACTGTCTTGCAAAGACACGTAACCATGTTGCATCTCACCGACCACCTCCCTAAGCGCACCACAGCCTCCAAAGGAGAGATTAGTGGAAAATCATCCATATACTAGTCACCTCCGACACACCGACAACAGTTAACACCCGGCATTACGCCTAGTCCTCGTGATCACCGCCACCGTGGAGAGCCAGCACCCGAGCGGCAGCATCACGGTGATCATCAAGGATCATCGCGCACAGGAGCACGGAGAGCCCCAGCACTGCCGCCAGCCCTCCACACACCAGGATCACGTACCAGTCCGGCACCGCCTCCGCCATTAGAGCCTCGTCTCGAGCTCCGGTAAGCAGAAATGGAGGAGAAGGAGGAGGAGAAACGAGGCCAGGTGCGAAGAAGAAGAAGGAGCACCACGGTCGTTTTATAGCACGAGATCGGTGTACGGTGGGCGAAGTCCACCAGCGCCGCTCGTCGCCCGATCGCCGGTGTTTGGAGGCGAATCCGCGAGCAGTGCCAACAGCGCACTGGCCCGCGAGGTGAGTGCACACTGCACCGGCAGCAAGCACGCCGCGCACTACCGCAGTACGGCCTAGATGCCCTACGCGCTAGACATCGTCGATGGAGAAAGCCCGGGAAAGCGCGCGGGAGAGAGGAAGAAGAGAGAGTCAGAGGTAGAAGGAGAGACTGACAATGGGCCCTAGGTCCACCTGTCAGCCAGAGGGGGCACTATGCTCTCGGGTACGACCAGCGTATTTTAGAATTTAGAATTTACTCTAAATTTACTGTGTCCAACGTAGAAATTGCTCGTTTTTCCTAAACGTGGATTTCTCCACACACGCCAGTATCCCACACTGTAGTTATTCACCACTTATTGCCCTCTCACTGTAGACGCATTTTTACCGCTTAAGTTAAGTGATCTTTTGACCTGGTAAAAGTAAATTTTTTGAAAAGCAACCCTTAGCAAATCTCGAGGACGAGATTTTTCTTAAGGGGGGTAGTATTTGTAACACCCCAAAAATTTAACCAGGTTTTAATTATTAAAATTTTGCCTGCAGGAATATTTCTGTTGATTTCAGAACCTTTCTTTTAATATTGAGGAGTTTTTCCCAAGTGGATCTTTCCAAAATATACTGGACTTCTATGCTCTCTCTATATAACATTCCTTGATCAGTAGATTTATTTATTTAATTATTTCACCCTGAGCTTTATTCATTAAAATGACTTTCTTTAGTTTTGGAGCTCTTTTTGAACTACAACCATTTGATAAATTTAACTAAAATTCCAACCAAAATTTGGAGATGTCATGTGATGTCTCTAAACCACTTTTATGCAATAATATACTTCATTCATTGCATATTTTGAGTTCTACACCTGTTTTTCAAATCTGGTCCAGTGGACATTTTTGCACTATAGCCTAATTAAATATTTCCTTGGAGCCTCCACCAAAATTATGGGGTGTCAGTGGTAGCATGCCATCCAACTTTATGCAAAAACCTAGTGATGTTCTTTGGAAAAATTGAGTGAATCAACCTCTTTTTCATTCTGGACCAGCCTTGTGTTTTCTACTGCAACCCTTTTCATTCTTGCTCTAGTGACCTTATGCTTTCTCCTGCTTGTAGTCAACCCTACAAAACCCCTAAGTCCAGGAGCATGCACTCTTTGGGACATTTTTGGTCCATGTAATGGTGCCATTTACTCTCTGCCCAGAATTGAAGTTTTGCAAAACTTGCACTAGCAAGTTTCTTCTTTTGGCAAACTAACCTCACCACCCTCTCTTTCATCTAAAGAGACCCCACTCTGGGAGATTTGGACACTCCAAGAACTGCCTAGGAGCCTTTGGCATTTTGTCAAACACCTTGAGAGCATGGACAGAATTGGCATGAGTTTTTGTTTACATTATGAACTTGACCCCCTGACCAGACTAGCATGTCCCATGGATTTGCCCTAGCCTATAACCCCACCCTGCTAACCCTCTTGTGGTTTAGAGCCCCCTATCATGCCTTAGCATTCTGTCGAGCACGTTCCGTGCGTGCTCTGGGCACGCCCAGAGCGCGAGGGGAGCACGCGTTTTGCACGTGCCAAGACCGAGCCGCCGCATCTTGCCCCGCACTCACTCTGGTTCATGACCGACCGCGGCCAGCACGCCACGTCCCCTTCTGCTCCCCACGAGCACCATAGCCCTCGCCACGTCTCCGGCAGGCCAGCAGCTAGCCGCCACTGCCGCTCGACAGCCCCTGGAATGGCGAGCGCCGCCCGAGCCACGCCCGCTCGCCAGCTCGCCCTTGGAGCAGTACCCACTCGTCCGCTAGCTCCTGCCGCCATCCCCAGCCTCGCCATGATGCCTGGAAGCTACAGAACGTCGGTCGTCGACGAGCTCATCCACTGCCACCGCGAACCGATGTGGGAGCGCTATAAAAGGAAGCCCCTCGAGCCCTCCGAGCATACAAGCAGCCTCAAAATCACCCCCCCCCCTCGTTTCCCCGTGGCAGCCAGTCGACCCGGGGAGGTTTTCTTCCCCGCCTCCGGCAACCACGGCCACCGCCGCCTCCCGGCTCCGTTCGGCGCAACCAAGGCCTCCCCCTCTCCACTCTCTTCACCAGGAACCCCCTCTCCATCTCGTGAGTCCATCCCCCTGCTCAATTTGGATCAGGACTCGCCGCGGGCAAAAACTCACTTTTCCCGACGACTACCGTCCGCCGCGGAGCTCGCCGCCGGCAGCTCCATCCACTCCGGAGACCAAAGCGACCACCGGAGTGACCGCCTCGACCCCCTGAGCCCGCGGGTGACCTCTGTTTCTTGAACGGTGCCGTCGTTCGCCGGCGAGCGTCGCCGGAGTCCCGCCTCCCTCACGGGCAGAGGAAGAGGAGGGAAGGTGGACTAGTCAAACCTGACCAGTGGGCCAGGTGGGCCCACTGTTAGTGACTCAAACGCGGTCCATGCTGGATAAATGGAAACGTGTTTCCAGAATACGCTTTCGACGTGTACGTATATATTTGAATCGTTTTCTTTTCTGTTTTATTTTTTATTAACAGATTTTGACCAAAACTTTGACCAACTATAACTTTTTAAATATAACTCCAAATGAATTGATTCTTTTTCCTACCTCTCTCAAATATTGTCTATTTTATTTTAAGATTTTTTTAAAAAATTTCCAAAACAAATTTTTGTGCTGTTTTGAATTTGTGTGTTAATTCAAATATATTTTTAAAATAGGATTTTGAAGAGAGGAGAAAGATTTCAAGAGTTTTGGAATGCACCTTGCCTCCCCATGACTTGAAGGCAAGAATTCTGAACCCTGGCATAATTTTTGTGTGTGTTGTTTGACACGGTGATAACACCACCCCGACACGAGCATACGTCATTTTATGTGAGGATGTGTTCCTACTCATGAGTGCATATTAGTGATTTTTATGCTGATGGAGTTGATATGGTTGTGATGGAAATCACCGTCATATGCCTCTCATGCACACCGAAAGGGAAGCCGGGAAGGCCTCTGTCTTGGGTAGACACGGTCTTGTCCCTAGTCCTCCGTCGAGACGGTCGTGTCCGGTATGGCATGAGGGGGTATGTCGCGTGGTGTTTCCATCTGTTGGTTGAAGTATATTTTGTTATACTAATCATGCAGAGAATATTAAAACCTCCTGAGTCGACCGTAGATCGAGTCTTGTGCCAGTAACCCCCATACTTGCTTCGTACTACCACTCGTCTCTACAACAAGTAGGTTACGGTTCAGTAAGTTGTCAACCCCTTTCCTAGCACACACCGTACAGAGAGGCCATGTTGGAAGATACTGGAGGCATCCGGTAGACATGCCACCTGGTCCGGGAGCATGGGTGTTTTGGTTGTAGCCGAAGGGGGTAGCTCCCCTAGTTTGCGCGCGGTATAAATTTTGTGATCCCATGTTACGTCGAGGTTGTAGCCTCCCCACTTAGAGTTTTGCTTGACAGGTGTCGTGGGTGATTCCAGACACATGTGAGTTAAGCTGGTGTGTGCAAGTTAGATGTGTTTCCAACTAAAAGACCGTAGACAGAATTAGTCCAGATGGACTAAAGGAATCCGTTACTCGTGGGTAAAGAGTACACCCTCTTCAGAGATTAAACCTATTCGAATAGCCGTGTCCACGGTTAAGGATTACAGTCTGGGATGGGTCAAGTGTCGGTCTTAGTGTCGGTCTTCGGAGGTGAAACTGTTAAACCAGAACTGGAATTACGACTTGAGACTTGTGATGATTATGATTATTATTTTGTTATGGACTAACCCGTTATATTATTGGTAATATCGAATATCCCTGGGATGGTTCTACCTCCTGGATATTCACTGTGATTGTTTTTATAAGCCCTTTATGTGGTGTCGCTGAGACGCCCGACTGTGGCATGCTCGTTAATCACTTACTTTTATAAGCCCTTTATGTGGTGTCGCTGAGACGCCCGACTGTGGCATGCTCGTTAATTAATTATTATTTTTATAAGCCCTTTATGTGGTGTCGCTGAGACGCACGACTGTGGCATGCTTGT
>NC_041385.1:169052926-169083456 GCF_002162155.2 Triticum dicoccoides
ATAAGCCCTTTATGTGGTGTCGCTGAGACGCCCGACTGTGGCATGCTTGTTATTTACTTATTTTTATAAGCCCTTTATGTGGTGTCGCTGAGACGCCCGACTGTGGCATGCTTGTTATTTACTTATTTTTATAAGCCCTTTATGTGGTGTCGCTGAGACGCCCGACTGTGGCATGCTTGTCATTTTTTTATAAGCCCTTTATGTGGTGACGCTCAGACGCCCGACTGAGGCATTTCTCTGGTTTACCAACCTTTCGAGGCATCGCTTCAAACACCCGATCGGTGCATTTTATTATTTATATGTTATAGCACATCCAAAAATAACCTGCTTGCATGCATCAGAGTTTTATTATTTTCTGTGACTGGCGTCATGAGCATAAAATGTTTCAGAACATCGTTGTTATATTATACCCGTGTTCATAATGTTTGCGAGTACATTCAAAGTACTCACTGGCTTGTTCCTGGCTATTGTCTTGGCCAGATTTCTTGCGCGGAGAGGAGCGACCATGACGACAGCCCCGGAGCTTAGAAATGGTGATAGCAGCCTCGCGAAGATAGGAGTTAACCTGGTCAGCTGCTCCTGTGGAAAATGGAGTCCCATAGACGATGATGATCCACAAACCGCTTCCGCCATCAGCCACTAGAAACCATATTGTTGTACTCACAGGCCAGAATGGTCTTGTACTTCATATTTTGCTTTTTGCTTGGAATTTCTGTATCAAGTTGGTGCCTCATCAGCTAACAGTAATCCTGGGGCTGGTGAGCACAAGGGCCAATTTTCTGAAATTAATACCCGGAAATTCGGTTGCCACAACAATTAGATGTCATAAATGCTACTCGTACTCCTCCATGGTATGCTGATTATGCTAATTACATTGTTGCTAAATTTGTACCACCTTGTTTCACATACCAGCAAAAGAAAAGGTTTTTCTATGATTTAAGACATTACTTTTGGGATGACCCACACCTTTATAAAGAAGTACTAGATGGTCTTATTAGACGTTGTGTACCTGAGCACGAACATGAACAGATCCTACGCAAGTGTCACTCCGAGGCTTATGGAGGACACCACGCTGGAGACAGAACTGCACATAAGGTATTGCAATCCGGTTTTTATTGGCCTACTCTTTTTAAAGATGCCCGTAAGTTTGTCTTGTCTTGTGATGATTGTCAAAGAATTGGTAATATTAGTAGACATCAAGAAATGCCTATGAACTATTCACTTGTTATTGAACCATTTGATGTTTGGTGTTTTGATTATATGGGACCTTTTCCTTCCTCTAATGGGTATACACATATTTTAGTTGTTATTGATTACGTTACTAAGTGGGTAGAAGCTATTCCAGCTAGTAGTGCTGATCATAACACCTCTAGTAAGATGTTTAAAGAAGTTATTTTTTTGAGGTTTGGAGTCCCTAGGTATTTAATGACTGATGGTGGTTCACATTTTATTCATGGTGCTTTTCGTAAAATGCTTACTAAGTATGATGTTAATCATCGAATTGCATCTCCATACCATCCACAGTCTAGTGGTCAAGTAGAATTGAGTAATAGAGAGATTAAATTGATCTTGCAAAAGACTGTTAATAGATCTAGAAAGAATTGGTCCAAGAAACTTGATGATGCATTATGGACCTATAGAACTGCATATAAAATTCCTATGGGTATGTCTCCGTATAAAATGGTTTATGGAAAGGCATGTCACTTACCTCTCGAACTAGAAAATAAGGCATATTGGGCTATTAAAGAGCTCAATTTTGATTTCAAAATTGCCGGTGAGAAGAGGCTATTTGACATTAGCTCACTTGATTAACGGAGAGCCCAGGCCTATGAGAACGCCAACTATTTAATGAAAAAGTTAAAAGATGGCATGACAAAAGGATACAAAAGCGTGAGTTTAATGTAGGTGATTATGTTTTGCTATACAACTCTCGTTTAAGATTTTTTGCAGGAAAACTTCTCTCTAAATGGGAACCCCTTAATTTATCGAGGAGGTCTATCGTTCTGGTGCCATAAAAATCAACAACGCTGAAGGCACAAATCCGAAGGTGGTAAACGGTCAAAGAATCAAACATTATATCTCAGGTAATCCCATAAATGTTGAAACCAATGTTATTGACACCGTAACCCCGCAGGATTACATAAGGGACACTTTCCAGAATGTTTTAGACTCCGAAAAGGAATAGGTATGTGGTACGGTAAGTAAACCGACTCCAAAACTGCTCAAATATCAATTTTATACATTTTGGAATATTTAAAAAATTCGGAAAATAAGAAGTAGTCCGAAAGGGACACGAGGCAGCCACGGGGGTGGAGGGCACGCCCTACCCCCTGGGCGCGCCCCCTGCCTCATGGACACCTCGTGTGCCCTCTGGACTCTGTTTTCTTGTACGATACTTCTTTTGGTCGGTAAAAATTCATTATATAATCTCCCAAATGTTTTGACGACCGTACCATGACAAAATCCTCTGCTTTTGTTTCGAGCTGTTTTTCTGAAAGATCCAGATCACCATGACATCTTCAAGCGCCCCCAAGGACAAGTTTTTTGAGAAGGTCATCAACCCATACCTCGCGGAGGTGGTGCAACACCCTCAAACCATTGAGATGCGTGAGGAGGTGCTGCACATCCATGATGTTGAGGGACCAAGGAGGACCGGTAGCGTGGAGACAAGACTCGAAGCAATGGAGCAACAAGTTTTCAAGTGCCAAGGGATGGTGGAACGTGGACACAACGCCAACCACATGATGATCACGGAGTTCACCAACAACCACAAGCTGGATGCCATGAACATTGGGGAGACCATCTTCAAGCTCCACGAGAAACTTGAGCACCTCCAAGCCCAGATTTATGACCTGCAAAACCAAAAATGTGAGTATGAATATAGATTCAAGAGGATGAGTTTGGTTGTAGATTTGAGGATCCTGGGGACTCGATCATCCTCCTATTATGGTGAGCCTATGCCTTGGAAGATGGACAACAAGCGTACATCATCAGCAACTCCATCATCACCACCTCTAAAGAAAGAGGCATAAACACATGGGTATGGGCACTCCCCTTGCAACTACCAAGCTTGGGGGAGATGCCCCGGTATCGTATCACCATCACACTTCTATCTTTACCATTTTCTTAGTTCGATCCTTTTGGTTATATCTTGATCTAGTAGAATAAAGTTTAGTATGATCTAGCTTTGAGTTTTGTTTTGATCCCTATCTATGTAATCAAGTCCATGAGTTATATATAATAAAGATTAGTTTTGAGTTGAGGGCTTTTGCAATCTTGCTATGATCTTGAGGGGATAAAAAAAGAATAAAAAAATCATATTGATCTTATGGAGAGTAATGACTTCACATATAAGGAGTATGATGAATAAAAGTTGTTGATGGTTGACAAACATAGTTTTGGTCATCGTTGCAATTAATAGGAAGTAATAAAGAAAGAGAGGTTTTCACATATAAATATACTATCTTGGACATCTTTTATGATTGTGAGCACTCATTAAAATATGACACGCTAAAAAGATGATGTTGGACAAGCAAGACAACATAATGGGTTATGTTTTCTTATATCTGAATAAAGTATATTGTCATGGATCATCCAACATGTTGAGCTTGCCTTTCCCCCTCATGCAAGCCAAATTCTTTGCACCAAGTAGAGATACTACTTGTGCTTCCAAACATCCCTAAACCCAGTTTTGCCATGAGAGTCCACCATATATACCTATGGATTGAGTAAGATCCTACAAGTAAGTTGTCATCGGTGCAAGCAATAAAAAATTGCTCTCTAAATATGTATGATTTATTAGTGTGAAGAAAATAAGTTGTATACGAGCTTGTGATATGGAAAAAATAAACGCGACGGACTGCATAATAAAGGTCCTTATTACAAGTGGCAATATAAAGTGACGTTCTTTTGCATTAGGATTTTGTGCATCCAACCATAAAAGAGCATGACAACCTCTGCTTCCCTCTGTGAAGGGCCTATCTTTTATTCTTACGTTCTACCCTTATACAAGAGTCATGGTGATCTTCACCTTTCCTTTTTACACTTTATCCTTTGGCAAGCACTATGTGTTGGAAAGATCCTGATATATATATCCACTCGGATGTAGGTTCTCATAAAGTATTATTTTTGACATTACCCTTGAGGTAAAAGGTAGGAAGGCGAAACAATAAGCCCCTATCTCTCTCTGTGTCCGATTGAAACTTCATACCCATAAGTATCGCGTGAGTGTTAGCAATTGTGAAAGACTAAATGATAGTTGAGTATCTGGACTTGCTGCAAAGCTCTTATGTTGACTATTTCCTATGTTATGATAAATTGCAATTGCTTCAATGACTGAGATTATAGTTTGCTAGTTTTCAATTAAGTTTTTGATTCATACTTTACATTATGAATAGATTGTTACTTTAGCATAAGAAATCGTATGACAATATATATGTTGTTGTTCTAAGAATGATCATGATGCCCTCATGTCCGTATTTTATTTTATCGACACCTCTATCTCTAAACTTGTGGACATATTTTTGGATATTGGCTTTCGCTTAAGGACAAACGAGGTCTAAGCTTGGGGGAGTTGGTACGTCCATTTTGCATCATGCTTTTATATCGATATTTATTGCATTATGGGTTGTTACTACACATTATTTTACAATACTTATGCCTTTTCTATCTTATTTTACAAGGTTTACATGAAGAGGGAGAATGCCGGCAGCTGGAATTCTAGGCTGGAAAAGGAGCAAATATTAGAGTCCTATTCTGCACAACTCCAAAAGTCCTGAAACTCCATGAAAGTCAGTTTTGGAATATATTAACACTATTGGGCGAATAAAGCACCAGAGGGGGGCCACCCAGCAGCAACGAGGGTGGAGGGGGCGCCCCTGCCTCATGGGCTACTGATACGTCCATTTTGCATCATGCTTTCATATTGATATTTATTACATTATGGGCTGTTATTACATGATATATCACAATACTTATGCCTATTCTCTCTTATTTTACAAGGTTTACATGAAGAGGGAGAATGCCGGCAGCTGGGATTCTGGGCTAGAAAAGGAGCAAATATTAGAGACCTATTCTGCACAGCTTCAAAAGTCCTGAAACTCCACGAAAGTCATTTTTGGAATTAATAAAAAATATTGGCGAAGGAATCAGTGTCAGGGGGCCCACACCCTGTCCACGAGGGTGGGGGCGCCCCTGAGGGAGTCCTGGATAAGGGGGTATCCGGACAGCCTGACAATATACTTTGGCCGGACTGTTGGACTATGAAGATACAAGATAGAAGACTTCGTCCCGTGTCCGGATGGGACTCTCCTTGGTGTGGAAGGCAAGCTTGGCGATCCGGATGTAGATCTCCTCCTCTGTAAAACGACTATGTGTAACCCTAGCCCCCTTTGGTGTCTATATAAACCGGAGGGTTTAGTCCTTAGGACTCACGATCATCATCAACAATCATACCATAGGCTAGCTTCTAGGGTTTAGCCTCTCTGATCTTGTGGTAGATCAACTCTTGTAATACTCATATCATCAAGATCAATCAAGCAGGAAGTAGGGTATTACCTCCATTGAGAGGGCCCGAACCTGGGTAAACATCGTCTCCCCAGTCTCCTATTACCATTAGCCTTAGACGCACAATTCAGGACCCGTACCCGAGATCCGCCGGTTTTGACACCGACATTGGTGCTTTCATTGAGAGTTCCTCTGTGTCGTCGCTGAAAGGTTAGATGGCCTCTCCAACCTTCAACCATGCTGTCCTGGGCGAGACCTTTCCCCCCGGACAGATCTTCGTGTTCGGCGGCTTCGCACTGCGGGCCAATTCGCTTGGCCATCTGGAGCAGATCGATAGCTAGCCCCCGGCCATCAGGTCAGGTTTGGAAACCTAAACTACACCACCGACATCCGCAGAGACTTGATCTTCGACGGATTTGGGCCCGTGTCAGGAGCACCAAAGAATCACGATGTGCATGACCTAGATCGGCAGTCGGACAGTATTCGGAACATCGCACCTGCTACCGCTCCGGACTTCGCTCCAGGGCGGATCATGCATTCCAAGGACGGGTGGATGGACCCTGCCCCGGAGGCTGCACACTCCTCGGTGTTGGAGCCGGACACAGACTCCTCTCCTAAAGGGATCTGTGTCTCTGGACCCCTGCACTCATCTCCGGTGGTGTGTTCCAGACTGCGCGCACTCGTGCGCATCGAATCTGACCGGGCTCCATTCATGGAGTTTGCTGCCGCGGATATCTTCCAGCACTCACCCTTCGGAGATGTGCTGAATTCATTAAGGTCTCTCTCTTTGTTAGGAGACTCCTGGCCGAGCTATATCCGGCCCGCGTGGGATACATAAAACGAAGAAAATCGCAGCCCACCCGCCACCCACTTTATAGCCACTGTCGATGACCTAACAGACATGCTTGACATCGACCCCAATAACATCGACAGTATGGACGTCGATGCAGGGGAAGATCTGGAACCACCGCCCATGCGGCGCTGGACTGCCACTTCATCATACAACGTCTACATGGTGGACACCCCCAAAGAAGACAATAGTGACAAAAAGGACATAGCGGAGGACAAACCCCCCGGGCAAAAGCAAAAACAACGGTGCAGGCGCCGCCTTAGGTCCAGTCACAGTAAAAATAGCGATAACAAGCGAAGACAGGATGACACTCCGATTGATTACGAAGGACACAACGACCATGGGGACCCACCGATGGAGTAGGATAAACCAGGTCAGGCCGAACACAGCCCGGAGCAGACGGTTGATCACAATTTAGAGGGCTGAACTCATCATGCTACCTCCAAAGAAGATAACAGTCTGGTTGACGATGCGTTCATCATCCCGGAAGAACATTCAAAGCAAGACAAACTCCGCAGAAAACTCCTGGCCACAGCACGGAGCCTGAAGAAGCAGAAGCAAAGACTTAAGGCCGTGCAGGATACGCTCAACTGACGATGGAATAAGGTGCTGGACACCGAAGGAAAACATGGCAATAATCGCCACACAAAGAGCTACCCAAAGCGCAAACTGCTACCCGAATTCGACAATGAAGCCGCAGCACCCGTTCGGCCCAAAAACAATACGTCTACTTAGCCGGACCAACCACCTCATGGCCACGATAGAGCACCAATGATACCGCACGCGATTTATGAGAGCTCCTGGACAAAAAGGCCAGTGCGGCCAGGTCCATCTATGGGTCCAGAGGACAGGCTCCGGCGCGGGATTATGGTCAGCACAACAATCATGTCGATCAAATACTAGTCCGGAATCAACACCGGGAGCAACAATAGCCGGCAGCAGGCTGCGATACGACCAGATACAGAGGGGCTGCACACCCCCTATGCTTCACGGATGAGGTGCTGGATCATGAATTTCCACAGGGATTCAAACCCATGAATATAGAGTCATACGACGGAACAACAGACCCCTGGGTCTGGATTGAAGCTTTTATCCTTCACATACACATGGATCGTGGGGACGACCTCCACGCCATTAAATATCTCCCCCTCAAGTTAAAAGGACCAGCTCGTCATTGGCTGAAAAGCCTCCCCGAAAACTCAATTGGAAGTTGGGAGGAACTTGAGGATGCTTTCAGGGCCAACTTTTAAGGGACTTATGTCCGGCCTCCAGATGCGGACGATTTAAGTCACATAATACAGCAGCCTGGAGAGTCAGCCCGCAAACTTTGGAACAGATTCCTCACTAAGAAGAATCAAATTGTCGACTGTCTGGACACCGAAGCCTTAGCGGCCTTCAAACACAGTATCCGAGATGAGTGGCTTGCCAGACACCTCGGCCAAGAAAAGCCGAGAATGATGGCAGCCTTAACAAGCCTCATGACCCGATTTTGTGCGGGCGAGGACAGCTGGTTGGCCCGTAAAGGCACCAGTGACCCAGACACATCCGAAATCCGAGATGGCCACGGGAAGCCACGGCACACCAAGAACAAACGTCGGAATAACGACAGTCCGCACAACACAGCGGTCAACGCCGGCTTCAGGGGCTCTCAACCCGATCAAGGAAAAAAGCCATTTAACGGCAGTAAAGAGGAACCATCCGGCCTGAACAAAGTCCTGGACAGATTGTGCCAAATCCACGGCACTTCCGACAAACCTGCAAATCATACCCACAGAGAATGTTGGGCTTTCAAGCAGGCCGGCAAGTTAAATGCCGAACATAAGGGAAGGGAAACACCAAGCGAAGACGAGGATGAACCTCACCAGCCGAACACTAGGGGCCAGAAACAATTCCCACCGGATGTCAAGCCGGTAAACATGGTACACGCAACTAGCGCAGAGTTCGTAGCCCCCCAATTTAATCCCTGGGCAACATGCCCGATCACTTTTGATCACAGGGACTACCCGGCCCGTATCCGGCACGGAGAATCGGCTGCCTTGGTGCTCGACCCAATGATTGATGGATACCATCTTACTCGTGTCCTAATGGACGGCGGCAGTAGTCTTAATTTGATATATCAAGACACCATCTGCAGGATGGGGATAGACCCATCCAGAATAAATCAAAACAACGCCACCTTTAATGGAGTAATTCCAGGCGTCTTGGCCCATTGCTGGGGCTCCCTCGTGTTAGAAGTAGCATTCGGTTCTCCCGACAATTTCAGACGCGAGAACTTACTCTTCAACATCGCTCCCTTCAACAGCGACTATCATGCATTGCTTGGAAGACCGGCCTTCGCTTGCTTTAACGCAATACCGAACTACGCCTGCCTTAAACTCAAGATGCCCGGTCCACGCGGTGTCATCACGGTTAGTGGAAACACAGAACAGTATGCGGCAGTTTCCGCTGCCGGACTCTAGGCGGCCTCTCCCACCGGAATGCATGACCGGTCGTCAAGACCACGGACACGGTTAGACGAGTCCAATACACCATTTTTTACAATGGCTCGGATAAACCTAAGCCAGGGGCGGTACATGTGTCCCCATAAATAATACGAGGGGCTGCAAACATGTAACACAAGCCCACAATTCAGCTCACCTCATTAACGGGCCGGATCTCGAACATTCCTCGAGCATAACTAACTTTTCGCACGTTTTCTTTTTCATTCTTACATACACTACCAGTGCGACACCCTTACAGGATACGGCACAACTGAGACACAGGCGCAGACGTGCAGCAGGGCCCCTCCCACAGGTTTCTTTTTAGATTAAGCCCCTGCGTAAACCTTCTTTACTGTCTCTTGTTGCTCAACGTCCCATAGGTATTTCATACACCTGTACGGGACACTGGCGTTTTAGGATTTTTCCCACGACAGATCAATGCGCATACCTGGAATCACAGGGTCAAGGGCATTATTTAGCCCAATATATTTTATAAAGTCCGAATACCTTTGGGAGTGTTCGGCGTCACGAGTTTGGCCTTATATGCATCAGCTCCGAATCATGTCTTGGGTCAAATGTTGGGTTAGCCCGGCTCCTGGGTTTGCTGCCTTACGTTCCATTTTATCGGCTAAGGAGGTGAAAGGAGAACTAGTGCGATTGTGCCCTGGTTACTCCGGATGAGCACCTCAGTAGAGAAACCCGAAAACTGACTGTCATAATATAGCAAGAGACTGGTCAACCACTCGAGGACTCATCGGAATCTATAGGATTCCTCTGCATTAATGAAGGACCGGTCTACCGGTCAAGTACGCGCACCGTATCCGGATGCACGCGGAAGTACCAGGGGCTATATAGTAGCCCCACCTTTCAACTCCTATGGCTAAGCGAAAGTGTTATAGCTATATAGTCCGGTTGCCTGGTTCGATGTGCGATCACCTCCTTAATGGACCAAGACGTCGGATCAAGTGTGATTCTTCCTATCTTCTCGAACACCCCCGCATTACGCGTGGGGGCTAAAGCCGACGCCTACTAACTTTCATGCTATATGAATACATAAACAGCCACACAAGAGACATTATAATACTTTCAGGCAAAAGTATAAAACACAGCCTCCATAATTAGACACATAATTGTTCATAACTAATAAGTTCGTCATTCAAACATGACATTCTTGGAACACTGAGACTCTATTCTACGGGCACCTTCTATGACCTGCTCAAAGTAGTGCTCAGCTAGGTCTTGGCTTCTGGCTGGACCCCGGGTTCCAATGCGGGTGGCTTCCATATCCGCCCAGTACGTTTTCACGCTGGCAAGAGCCATCCGCGCACCCTCTATGCACGCCGATCTCTTCATGGCATCAATTTGCGCCCTGGCGCCAAATAATCATTGCACCAGACCAAAGTAACTGTCCGGCTTCGGCTCCTTCGGCCACAAATGGTCTATTACATACCTCATTGCAAGGCCGGACAGCCTATGGAGCTCGGCTATGGCGTCCATCTTCTCACTCAAGAGCAAGGAGCGTGCTGGAGCATTGAATTGTGACCAGAACATTTTCTCCATTTTGTTATCCTCATGATCCTTGAATAACTTGGTCGCATCAGCCGCACTCTTCGTCAAGTCCGCATACTCATCTGCGGCGCTCCATAGCTTATCCAACAGAGCATACTTTGGATCTAAAAACTTCATCCGCAACACAAAAGGACTTCCGGCCGCGATTTCTCTGGCTTGTCGAAGTTCCTCCCTTGTGTCTCTAATCTGAGAACGCATCTCTTTAGCCGAATCCATCGCCTTCTTCAGGTCGGACGCCTTTGTTTGATTCTCCTTTTCGAGAACCTCATACCGGCCGGCGACGTCCCTCAGCTCCACAGCCATCTCAGCTATCTTCTCCTCGCTTCGGAGACGAGCCGCCTGTTCGGCTCTTAATTCTTCAGCTGCCTTTAGAGCAGCCGCATTGCTAATCCGGGCTTGTTCCTTGGCTAGAGCAAGCTCCGCCCTCAGGGCCTCAACGGCAGCATCTCCTCCTGCAACTACATAACACCACATTAATATTTCAAACCTTATTTGCAAAAATAGATGTGGATATAGGAAAGCATACTCTGCGACTCCTCGAAACGCTTGTTAACAAGCGTGACGTCGGCCTCCACAATGTCAATCTGCCGCCTCAATTCGGCGCATTCAGCGGCCTGGTCTATTGTCGAACCCTTAGCAACCTGCACATCAATACAGGTGCGATCATAATCTGGAAGTGTGATCCTCCGTTTCCCGCCATGGGCTGGCATCCGCAGTCTCAGGGGCTACTATCTATACAGAGCGCATGTATCGCGTGCGGTTCAACTAAAAATTGCGGCTTACCTCAAAGCCTTTGAGCAGGCTCCTAAAATCTTCGTTTAAACCGCTTGTGGTGGAGGAGATTTCCTCCAACACCGTACCCATTAGGGTACGATGACCCTCCAAGAGATCAACTGACTCCAGGAGGCCCATCAGCGTGTTCAGCCGGACTACGGACTCTCCCGGACCCTTTTCGTTGTTCGCCATGGGAGCCGAACGCGCTGGGGTCGGGGCGGTCGAAGTGTTAGCTTCCGGCCCCATCGGATCCGGACTCCTTCGTGACGATACCTCAGGGTCACCCGCCCCACGGGGCGGAGAGGCTAGTGGGGTTTCACTCTCCATCATCTCCGGAAGAAGATTCCCCGAGGACGAACCCTGTTGAGATGAATTGCTGGCCGGACTACAAAAACAGGTCATGGTTATTACTCTCAGGGGAAGAAGCAATAAGATCCTTGCTTAATTACACTTACAGCTCGGTGGAGGGCTGGCCCGTTGGCGGGTGCTGTACGGCGAGGACACCCTTCGAAGCAGGGTCCTTTGGCGAAATTCTTTTCCCTTGTTTAGGCGCCCCCGTCTCCAAATCTTCGGAGGCGGCCCTTTTCTTCCCGCGGGGGGAGGAAACCTCAGAATCGCCTCCCCGATTCTCCTCCTCTGTGGAAGCGCTGATTCCCCCGATTCGGATGTGCAGTGTGTGAGGCCCACTCTTGGCCTCCCCACTCTCCCCTTCAGCTTTCTCTGGTGGCACCCGACTAAGTGTCCGTTCGAGAATCCTGGCCATTGTCGGGCCGGGCAAACCTTCGGGAAGAGGGGCCGGACACCTGATCCTCTCCGCCTTTCTAAGCCAATCCTGGTTGTGGACAGTGTTTAGAACAATGCTATGCCAAATATAAGCGAGGTGTTCGGTTATGGGGTTACTTACTTGGGTATCGAGGCGATTGCAGCTCAGGCCCGCATCCTCGGTGGTGTCCGGACACTTTATTCATGGTCCGAAGAACAACTTATAAATCCTTTCGGGTGTCATACCGAAGAAGTGTTGACTGGTCAGCGGACCTTCCGGATTGAATTCCCACATCCGGAGAGGCCAGCGTTTGCACGGCAGGATCCGCCGGACTAGCATTACTTGGATTATTTTGATGAGACTAATGTTCCTCTCGAGGAGCTCCCAAATGCGCCATTGAAGCATTGGTACATCGTCTGCAGGCCCCTAGTTTAGTCCCACATTGGCCCATGATGCCAGTTGAGGTCGAGGGCCCGAGTGGAAAGCAGGCGCGGCCGCCCACTTTGAGCCTCGGGGAGCTGTGACATAGAACCACCTCCGGCCATAAATCAGATACCTCCGGGAAGGAGCCTTTGGGCCACGGGGCATCAGCGTTCCTGCTTATTATGGCACCTCCGCACTCTGCATGTCGCTCCTCAATTATCTTCCGCTTCACATCGAAAGTCTTGAGCCATAAGCCGAAGTGGTGGGCAATGTGAAGGAAGGCTTCACACACAATGATAAATGACGAGATGTGGAGGATGGAATCCGGAGCTAGATTGTGGAAATCTAGCCCGTAGTAGTGCATGAGCCCCCTCACAAAGGGATCGAGAGTGAGACCTAAGCCCCAGAGGAAGTGGGTGACAAATATGACGCTCTTGTTGGTCTCGGGAGTGGGGATAACCTGTTCGGGAGCAGGAAGCCTGTGCTTGACATCGGTGGTCAAATACCCAGCCTCCCTGAGCTTCGCAATATCCTCTTCTGTGACAGAGGAGGCCATCCATTGGCCTTGATGGTCAGATCCGGACATGATCAAAGATCCGGGGTGCTTAAGCTCGCGCTTTGGGTGTTGGAACTCAGGGCGCGAGATGTGCGAACGTGGAGATAGAGGAATAGGCCTCGGCTCCTTTATAAAGGGGGAAGAATATCAAGCGTCCCCAAACGTGGTCGTTCGGGACTTGCCTAAAAACAGGGGGTCATACCAACAGGCACGGTTGGATTACCCATACCCGTATTGATGAGAATCCCGCAATAAGGGTGTCGGTATCAAAACCGGCGGATCTCGGGTAGGGGGTCCCGAACTGTGCATCTAGGCGGATGGTAACAGGAGACAAGGGACACGATGTTTTACCCAGGTTCGGGCCCTCTTGATGGAGGTAAAACCCTATGTCCTGCTTGATTAATATTGATGATGTGTGTTACAAGAGTAGATCTACCACGAGATCAAGGAGGCTAAACCCTAGAAGCTAGCCTATGGTATGATTGTTGTTCGTCCTACGGACTAAAGCCATCCGGTTTATATAGACACCGGAGAGGGCTAGGGTTACACAGAGTCGGTTACAATGGTAGGAGATCTACATATCCGTATCGCCAAGCTTGCCTTCCACGTCAAGGAAAGTCCCATCCGAACACGGGACGAAGTCTTCAATCTTGTATCGTCATAGTCTTGGAGTCCGGCCGATGATGATAGTTCGGCTATCCGGACACCCCCTAGTCAGGGACTCCCTCAGTAGCCCCTGAACCAGGCTTCAATGACGACGAGTCCGGCGCGCATATTGTCTTCGGCATTGCAAGGCGGGTTCTTCCTCTGAATAATCTATAGAAGATTGTGAACACCAGGATAGTGTCCGGCTCTGCAAAAATAAATTCCATGTACCACCGTAGAGAGAATAATACTACACAAGTTCAATCTACTAACGTATTTTGTGGCATGACGTCACACCACTACCAAGCCTTTACTCGAATTGTTTTTATTGTACCACCTCAGCGCGTTTAGCGAAGCGGTTTCCTTGGCACGTCTTGTCGAAGCAGAGATCGTGTTCCCCTTATTCCGGGATTCTCATAAATACAGACATGGGTAACTCAACCGCGCCCGTTGCCACGCCCCCTCCATCGAAGGCGGGTTCCAAACGGTCACGGGGACGGCTCTTGGTATTCTTCCTCTTTATAATGAGACCAAGGCCCATTCTTTTTCTTCAATCCTCAATCAAATCCGCCCCTCGCCCCGAGTTCCAACACCCAGGGCTCCAGATTTGGCTACCTTGGACCTTTGACAATGTCCGGGTCCGACCTACGAGGCCGGTGGATGCCCTCTTCCGTCACGGAAGAAGACGTGCTAAAGCTGAGAGACGCCAGGTATTTGACCTACGAGATTTCGCATAGGTTTCCTGCCCGAGGGCAAGTTATTCCTACTCCCAAGCCCAGCGAGAGCGTCGTGTTCGTGTCTCACCTCCGTTGGGGTTTAGGCTTCCCGATGGATCCCTTCGTGAGGGGGCTCATGTTTTACTATGGGCTGGAATTCCATGACTTGGCTCCGGAGTCCATCCTCCACATCTCATCCTTCATTGTAGTCTACGAAGCCTTCCTCCGCACTACCCCTCACTTCGGCTTGTGGCTCAAAAACCTTCAACGTGGAGCCGAAGATGATTGAGGGGCGTCAGGCAGAGTGCGGCGGGGCGGTTATAAGCAAGAGGGCCGATGTTCCATGGCCCGAGGGCTCTTTTCAGGAGGAGCTCGGCTTGTGGCAACAGGAGTGGTTCTATATCACCGCTCCCAGGGGCAGCAGGCAGAGGCCGCCGCCCGTCTTCTGCTCGGGCCCTCCACAACGGCTGACGTCATGGGTCAACAAGGGGCTTAACTGGGGGGGCGTCCAAAGACGTACCCCTGTTGCAGGACCGGATTCGAGGCCTCCAAGAAAGGGAGATTAATCTGGTCATAGTGGCACAGGTTATGCTGATCCGGCGCCTTCTGCCCTGCAAACGTCGCCCCCTCCGCATGTGGGAATTTAATCCGAAGGGGCCACGAGCTCTCCAACACTTCATGGGTTTGACACCCGTGGAGATGTACAAACTGTTCTTCGGATCGCAAGAGATGCGTCCGGACTTGATCGAGGATGCTGGCCTAAGCTGCAATCGCCCGGATACTCAAGTAAGTAGCCCTGTGTCCGGACATATTGTCCATTTATTTATCATGGGTTTGCCTTTTAACCAGCTATCCCTTGGACAGGAGTGGATAGCGCAAGCAAAACTGATACGGTGTCCGGCCCCCCTCCCTGAGATCACGCCGGATCCCGTGTTAGTCAAAATGTTGGAGGTTGTGCCTTCAGAGGAGGGCGAAGGGGGCACAGGGATACTACCACCTCTGTCAAGGAGGCTTTCAGTAAGGGGGGGAATCGAGAGTCCCTCCTTCCAGGGGGAGAAGAGGACTGCTTCCGAAGACCCGGAGGCCAAGGCCTCAAAGCGGGGAAAGAAATCTGTACCGGAAGGTCCTGCGCCGGGAAGAGCCCCGGCCGTACTGTCTCCTCAGAGGAATCAGCCCTCCAGCGAGCCGTAAGTAAAAAGGGGAATTTTTGTAATAGGGGACGCCCCTGTATTATTTCCGAAGGTAACCGAAGTCGTCACCTTGCAGTTCGGATCTCAGCCCATCTCAGCAGAGCTCGTCTTCGGAGGACCTTCGTCCGGAGATGATGGAGAGCGAAATGCCTCCATCTGCCGCCCCATCGGGCGGGGCGGACGACCCTGAGGTGTCGTCACGGAGGGTCTCCCCGAGTCCGGCGGGGCCGGAGAGTTCGGCACCCATTGGAGTACGGCCGGTGGAGCTGCAGGATTTGCTCAAGAGGGCGTCTATCTCAGAAGATCACCGCTCATTAATGAGTATGGTGATTGAGAGGATCTCATCCGCCGAAAGTGGGTTGTATGGGGCCGTCGGAAGTTTGCTGACGGGGTTTGAGGTACGCAAAAAAATGACATACCTTGGACAGTTTTGCACATGGAGTGTGCCCTGTATAGATAGTAGCCCCTGAGACGTGGTATGCTGTCGAAAGCGACAGCGTGCCAAGGATCATAATCTCAGTTATGGAATGTCGCCTTTCCTATGCAGGTGGCGGAATGTTCGGTGGCTAGCCGGACTGATGGAGTTGCCGAACTGAAGAGGCAACTCGATGTTGCGGATGCGGACATCGCGCTGGTCAATAAACGACTTAACGAATCACAAGGTAGGTGGTTGCTACGCGGTTGCCTAGTAAGGGAGCTGATGCCCGTTCCTTACAATTTGTATGCTTGATGCAGATGGCGCCGCTGCTGTGGAAGACCTTTGAGCAGATCTTGCTCGAGCCAAGGAGCAAGCCAGGATAAGTGATGCGGCTGCCTCGAAGGCAGCGAAAGAGCTAAAAGCCGAAAAGGCTGCTCACTGCCGAAGCAGGGAAGAGATGGCCGGAATGGCCTTGAAATTAAAAGATGCTACCGACCGTTGTGAGGTTCTTGAAGGAGAACACCGAGTGAAGCAAGAGGGCCTGAAGAAGGCCGCCATCGAAGTCAAGGATGCCCGGAGTGAGATGCGGGCTATGAAGGAGGAACTGCGTCAAGCCGGAGACATTGCGGCTGGAAAGCCCTTTCTTCTGCGTAGGAAGTTCACGGATCCGAAGTATGCTCAGCTGGGCCAGTTGTGTGGTGCAGAGGATCCTTATCTGGATTTGGCGGCGAGTGCGGCGGATGCAGTCGTGCACTTCCGAAGCCAGAAGGATCACGAAATGGAAGAGCTTTACTGGTCTCAATTCCATAGTTCGGAGCGTCCACTTCCGTTGACTGATCGGCTGGCTGAGTGGGCTAAGCTGAATAGACTGTCCGGACTTGCCATGACGGATGTGGTCGCTCATCTGTGGCCGGAAAGGCCCAAGCCGAAGAGCTATTTTGGCTTGTTGCAGCAATTCCTTGGGGCGGTGCCGCATATCAAGGCGATGAAGCGGTCGGCATGCATAGAAGGTGCATGGATGGCTCTCACCCGTGTGAAGACATACTGGGTAGACATGGATGCCACCGCTGTTGCATCCCGGGGTTCGGACAAAAGCCGATTACCCGCCGAGCACTATTTTGAGGAAGTCCTGCAGGGCGCTCGTTTAATAGAGTCACAGTGCTCGAAAGATGTCATGTTCAAATGACGTGTATGATTTGTGAGATCATGTTTATAATGCCATAGCCTTTTATACTTGTGCGTTCAAGTATTGATCTATCTCCTGTGCGGCCATATATGTATGTATAACCTGAAAGATGGCAGTCTTTGGCTTCAGCCCCCACGCACATGGTGCGGGGGTGTTTGCAAAAAGAAAAGCGCTTTTTCACACTTAATCCAACGTCTTGGTCCTTTTTGAGGAGGTGATAGCGTAGCAAACTAGGCAACCGGACTATAATGCTTTATCACTTTCACTTAGCCATAGCAGCTCGAAAGTGGGGCTACTATATAGCCCCTAGAGGCACCGCGCTCTCCGAACTCGGGGCGCGCATGTGCCGAAGCGGTCCCTCGTCAAAGCGGAGGAATTCTAAACATTCCAATAGTCGATCGAGTGGTTGACCAGTCTCTCGCTATATCATGACAGTTAGTTTTCGGCTTTCTCTACTGAGGTGCTCGCCCGGCCGAACCGGGGCACAATCACAGTAGTTCTCCTGGTGCCGCATTAGCCGATGGAGCGGAACATAAGGCAGCAAAACACAGGAGCCGGGCAAACCCAACATTTGACCAAAGACATGATTCGGAGCTGATGCATATAAGGCCTAACTCGAGACGCCGAACACTCCTTGAGGTGTTCGGTCTTTATGATACCGGGCAGAACAATGCCCTAAGCCCCTAGTGTCCAGGTACAGGCGGGAACTTCTGACGCGGCCGATGCCAAAACGCCAGCCTCCTCCTCGGTTGTGGTAGAAAACCGGGGGATGTGTATCAACAAGGGACAGTAAGAAAGGTTTACGCAGGGTCTTAATCTGAAAAGAATCCTTGCAACGGGTCCCTGCTGCACGTCTGCGCCTGTGTCTCTGTTGTGTTGTGTCCTGGACGGGTGTAGCATGTGCTTCATCTGTGAAAGAGAAGGACTTAGTTCGGAAGAAATATCGTGCAAAAGTTGTATTTAAAATAAAGTATAATTTGGAAGATGAATAAAGTTGAGCTTTATTGGCTCTCATTGTTTATACGCGCGGCCCCTTGTAAAGGGTTATGCAGCTGGGAAGCCCCTTGTTTAGTTACGCCGGACTCGCCTAACCGTGTCCGAGGTCTGAATGACCTATTTTTAGGGGCTTTGACCTGCAAGGTCGGATTAGTGTGTGGCTGTCAAGGCAGTCTCACATTCTCCGTGGTCGAGGAACACTCGGAGTTACTCTTTAATGAGATTATGCCGCATGGACCGGGCATTTTAAGCGTAAGAGACGCGTAATGTGGTATTGCATTAAAGCGGGCGAAAGCTTCGCGTCCCAGTAGTGCTTAAGGGCTACTATTAAATGGGGCAATATGGAGAGTGAGCTTTTTGCGGCCGAGGTTGTCGGATGAACCGAACACAACCTCTAGTGGTACAGAGCCTGTACAATTGGCTTGAAGGCCTGGCGCCACTCCTTTGAAAGAAGTGCTGCTACGGCGAATTTTGGTAGGGTCTACCCCCATTCTGCGGATGGTGTCCTGGTATGGCAGGTGCGGCACTGAGTTTTCGTGTTATCACATGAAGTGAGTTCACTGTTTTGACTTCTAGTGGGAAAGTCCTCTTTTTTCCGGCGTGCTGCTTGTGGGGTTCGTCGTCTTCGTTTTGTGCGTCGAGCCCCTTGCGTTCGGTGTTAAGTCGGCCGGACTGCTTGAAGACCCAACAATCTCTGTGGGTATGGTTTGCAGGCTTCCCGGAGGTACTACGTATTTGACATAGCCTATCCAGAATTTTGTTTAGGTTGGATAGCTCGTCACTGTTGTCCTTGAGGGGCAGTGTTTTGTTATTCGGCCGAGAGCTTTTGAATCCGGCGTTGACCGCCGTGCTATTTGGGCCATTTTCCTTATTCCGATGCTGATCTTTTCTGCGTCGTGATTTCCCATTTCCATCCCTGACTTCGGATGTACTCGGGTCGTTGGTGTTGCATCTAGCCAGCTAGCTGTCCTCCCGTGTGCAAAAGCAGGTCATGAGGCTTGTTAGTGCGGCCATTGTTCTTGGTTTTTCCTGGCCGAGGTGTCTGGCGAGCCATTCGTCTCGGACGTTGTGCTTAAAGGCTGCTAAGGCTTTGGCGTCCGGACAGTCGACTATTTGGTTCTTTTTGGTGAGGAACCTGTTCCAGAATTTGTGTGCTGACTCTCCGGGTTGTTGAGTTATGTGACTTAAATCGTCTGCATCCGGAGGGCGGACATAAGTCCCCGGAAAATTTGCTCGAAACGCATCCTCGAGCTCTTCCCAACTTCCAATGGTATTTTTTGGGAGGCTTTTGAGCAATGCCGAGCTGGCCCTTTGAGCTTGAGGGGTAGGTATTTTATGGCATGGAGATCGTTTCCTCTGGCCATATGTATATGCAGGATATAATCCTCAATCTAGACTCCGGGGTCTGTTGTTCCGTCATATGCCTCTATGTTTACGGGTTTGAATCCCGCTGGAAATTCATGATCCAGTACCTCGTCGGTGAAACATAGTGGGTGTGCGGCGCCCCTGTATTTGGGTGTGCCGTTGTCTTCAAACACTCGGCGGGTTGTGTTGCTTCCTGGAGCCTTCTTTTTTGGCCCATAGATGGACCTGACCGGGTCATCCTTTTTCTGAGGATCTTTATGCTGATCGTGTGCTGGCTTGTGTGCGGCGCCCCTTGCTGCTCTTAGCCTGTCATTTGGTCGTCTATCCGGCCAGGCGGCCTCTTTCTTTTTTGACTGCGGGGGCTCTAAGGCCTCCTCGTCAAATTCGGGCAACAGCTTGCGCTTTGGGTAGCTCTTTGCCTGGTTACTAGTGCCATATTTATCTGCGGTATTGAGTACTTTGCTCCATCTCATTCTGAGTGCGTCCTCCGCTGTTTTGAGCTTTCGCTTTTGCTCCTTCAAACTTCTTGCAGTGGCGACGAGCCTTTTATGAAGGTTCTTATGCTCTGGCGATGTGTTCGGCGTGAGATCGTCTAGGCTCTTGTTTTCGCCGGGGATGGGTTGCTTGTCCAGTTCGTCATATTCGGATGGTTGCTTGGTGGCATGTTCGCTGTCCACTGCTTCGCCCTGCTCTAAGGCCGGGTCCATATGGGTGTCGTTTTTATCGAGGCGGGACTTCGGGCGGCGCTTGCGTCGCCGTTTTGGTTGTTTGTTGGGGGAGTTGTCCTTCGCCATGTCTCGTTGTTCCTCATTATCGCTTCCTTTTGGTGTATCCACCATGTATACGTCGTGAGTTGGGGTGGCTTTCCAGTGCCCGGTAGGCGCTGGTTCTTGGTCGTCTCCGGCATCGTCGTCCATACCGTCGATGTCTTCGGAGTCGTAGTCTAGCATGTCGGTTAGATCGTCGACAGTGGCTACTAAGTGGGTGGTGGGTGGGCTTTGAATTTCTTCGTCGTCCGCATCCCAACCGTCCTGACCGCAGTCCGGCCAGGGCTCTCCTGATAACGAGAGATACTTTAGCGAACTCAAGATGTCGCCGAAAGGTGAGTGTTGAAAGATGTCCGCAGCGGTGAACTCCATGACCGGCGCCCAATCGGATTCGATTGGAGGGGGCGCGGGAGGTTCGGAGTCCGGCAAGGAGTCCGGCACCTCAGAGTCACGAGCTTCATGAGGGACAAGGTCAGTGTTCGGCTCTATCGCCGTAGAGGTTGCAGCCCCCGAGGCGGTGTCTAGCCATCCGTCCTCGATCTAGGCAACCGGCTCCGAATCGAAGATCGGAGCGGGCTTGAGTGCGGCCTCCAGGGTACTGTCCGGCTGCAGAGCTAGATCATGCCCGTTGTGACAGTGCGGCGCGCTTGGCTGTGGCTCGAATCCATCAAACATCAAGTCCCCGCGGATGTCAGCCGTGAAGTTCAAACTTCCAAATCTGGCCTGACGGCCAGGGGCGTAGCTTCCGATCTGCTCCAGATGGCCAAGCGAATTGGCCCGCAGTGCAAAGCCGCCGAATACGAAGATTTGTCTGGGGAGGAAGGTCTCGCCCTAGACTGCGTTGTTGATGATGATCGAAGAAGCCATCGAGCCTATCGATGACGACACAGAGGAACTTTCAATGAAAGCACCAATGTCGGTGTCAAAACCGGTGGATCTCGGGTAGGGGGTCCCGAACTATGCGTCTAGGCGGATGGTAACAGGAGACAAGGGACACGATGTTTTACCCAGGTTCGGGCCCTCTTGATGGAGGTAAAACCCTACGTCCTGCTTGATTAATATTGATGATGTGTGTTACAAGAGTAGATCTACCACGAGATCAAGGAGGCTAAACCCTAGAAGCTAGCCTATGGTATGATTGTTGTTCGTCCTACGGACTAAAGCCATCCGGTTTATATAGACACCGGAGAGGGCTAGGGTTACACAGAGTCGGTTACAATGGTAGGAGATCTACATATCCGTATCGCAAAGCTTGCCTTCCACGCCAAGGAAAGTTCCATCCGGACACGGGACGAAGTCTTCAATCTTGTATCTTCATACTCTTGGAGTCCGGCCGATGATGATAGTTCGGCTATCCGGACACCCCCTAGTCCGGGACTCCCTCAAAGGGGAACATGATCTCTGCTCTGACAGGACGTGCCAAGGAAACCGCCTCGTGGTGTGTGCGGTAGCAAGTCGTAAGAACGATTCGAATAAAAACTGGACCGTGGTGTGATGTCACTTTTCGAAGAATTGTCAGCAGATTAGATTCGTGGATTATTATTATTCTCTCTACGGTGGTATATGGAATGTTATCTTGCAGAGCCGGACATGGTCCTTGTGTTCGGAATTTATATTGGAGTATTCGGAGATGGAACCCGCCTCGCAATGCCGAAGACAATCTACGCGCCGGACTCATCGTCATTGAAGCCTGGTTCAGGGGCTACTGAGGGAGTCCTGGATAAGGGGGTATCCGGACAGCCGGACTATATACTTTGGCCAGACTGTTGGCCTATGAAGATACAAGATAGAAGACTTCGTCCCGTGTCTGGATGGGACTCTCCTTGGCGTGGAAGGCAAGCTTGGCAATCCGGATGTAGATCTCCTCCTCTATAAACCGACTCTGTGTAACCCTAGCCCCCTCCGGTGTCTATATAAACCGGAGTGTTTAGTCCTTAGGACTCACGATCATCATCAACAATCATACCATAGGCTAGCTTCTAGGGTTTAGCCTCTCTGATCTCGTGGTAGATCAACTCTTGTAATACTCATATCATCAAGATCAATCAAGCAGGAAGTAGGGTATTACCTCCATCGAGAGGGCCCGAACCTAGGTAAACATCGTGTCCCCAGTCTCCTGTTACCATTAGCCTTAGACGCACAGTTCGGGACCCCCTACCCGAGATCCGTCGGTTTTGACACCGACAGCCCCCCTTAGGCCCCCCCTGCCTCGTGGGCCCACTGACAGCCCTCCGGTGGCCATCTTCTGCTATATGAAGTCTTTTACCGTAAAAATAATCAGAAGCAAACTTACGGGACGAAACTCCACCGCCATGAGGCGGAACCTTGGCGGAACCAATCTAGGGCTCCGGCGGAGCTGTTCTGCCGGGGAAACTTCCCTCCGGGAGGGGGAAGTCGTCACCATCGTCATCACCAACGATCCTCTCATCGGGAGGGGGTCAATCTCCATTAACATCTTTACCAGCACCATATCCAATCAAACCCTAGTTCATCTCTTGTATCCAGTCTTTGTACCAAAACCTCAGATTGGTACCTGTGGGTTGCTAGTAGTGTTGATTACTCCTTGTAGTTGATGCTAGTTGGTTTATTTGGTGGAAGATCATATGTTCAGATCCTTAATGCATATCAATACCCCTCTTATTATGAACATGAATATGATTTGTAACTAGTACGTTTGTTCCTGAGGACATGGGAGAAGTCTTGCTATAAGTAGTCATGTGAATTTGGTATTTGTTCGATATTTTGATGAGATGTATGTTGTCTATCCTCTAGTGTTGTTATGTGAACGTCGACTACATGACACTTCACCATTGTTTGGGCCTAGAGGAAGGCATTGGGAAGTAATAAGTAGATGATGGGTTGCTAGAGTGACAGAAGCTTAAACCCTAGTTTATGCGTTGCTTCATAAGGGGCTGATTTGGATCCATACGTTTCATGTTATGGTTAGGTTTACCTTAATACCTCTTTTGTAGTTGTGGATGCTTGCAATAGGGGTTAATCATAAGTGGGATGCTTGTCCAAGAAAGGGCAGTACCCAAGCACCGGTCCACCCCCATATCAAATTATCAAAGTAACGAACGTGAATCATATGAGCGTGATGAAAACTAGCTTGACGATAATTCCCATGTGTCCTCGGGAGCGCTTCTCTCATATAAGAACTTGTCCAGGCTTGTCCTTTGAGGATTGGGCCACCTTGCTGCACCTTATTTACTTTCATTGCTTGTTACCCGTTACAAATTATCTTATCACAAAACTATCTGTTACCTACAATTTCAGTGCTTGCAGATAATACCTTACTTTAAACCGCTTGTCATTTCCTTCTGCTCCTTGTTGGGTTCGACACTCTTACTTGTCGAAAGGACTACGATAGATCCACTACACTTGTGGGTTATCAAGACTATTTTCTGGCGTTGTTGCCGGGGAGTGAACGCCTTTGGTAAGTGGAACTTGGTAAGGAAAAATTTATATAGCGTGCTGAAATTTACTGTCACTTATTACTATGGAAACTAATCCTTTGAGGAGCTTGTTCTGGGTATCTTCACCCCGACCAGTAGAGCAAAGAGTTGCTCCTCAACCTACTGAACCTACTGAAAATGTTTACATTGAAATTCCTTCGTGTATGGTAGAGAAACTGCTAGCTAATCCTTTTACAGGAGATGGAACATTACATCCCGACTTGCACCTAATCTATGTAGATGAAGTTTGCGAATTATTTAAGCTTGCAGGTATGCCTAAGGATGTTATCAAGAAGAAGGTCTTCCCTTTATCTTTGAAGGGAGACGCATTGACATGGTATAGCCTATGTGATGATATGGGATCCTGGTATTATAAACGATTGAAATTGGAATTTCACCAGAAGTTTTATCCTATGCATCTTGTTCATCGTGATTGTAATTACATATATAATTTTTGGCCTCGCGAATGAGAAAGCATCGCTCAAGCTTGGGTGAGGCTTAAGTCAATGTTATATTCATGCCCCAATCATGAGCTCTCTAGAGAAATGATTATTCAAAAAATTTATGCTCGGCTTTCTCTCAACAACCGCACCATGCTTGATACTTGTGCTGGGTCTTTTATGATGAATGCTATTGAATTCAAGTGGGATTTATTGGAAAGAATTAAATGCAATACTGAAGATTGGGATTCAGACGATGGTAAGGAGTCAGGTATGACACCTAAGTTTGATTGTGTTAAATCTTTTATGGATACCGATGCTTTTCATGGATTTAGCACTAAATATGGACTTGACTCTGAGATAGTAGCTTATTTCTGTGAATCATTTGCTACTCATGTTGATCTCCCTAAGGAGAAGTGCTTAATATAATCCTCCCACTGAAGTAAAAGTAGTTGCACCTATTAAAGTTGAATAAAATACTATCACTTATAATGATCCTATTATCCCTACTACTTATATTGAGAAACCTCCTTTCCCTGTTAGGATAAAAGATCATGCTAAAGCTTCAACTGTGGTTCATAAGAGTAATATTAAAACACCTATACCACCTGAGAAAATTAAAGTTGAACCTAATATTGTTGTGGTTAAAGATCTCTTGGCTGATAATATTGATGGGCATGTTATTTATTTCTGTGATGAAGCTGCTAGAATCGCTAGACCCGATGCTAAGAAACACAGACCTGTAGTGGGCATGCCTGTTATTTCTATTAAAATAGGAGATCATTGTTATCATGGCTTATGTGATATGGGTGCTAGTGCTAGTGCAATACCTTATTCCTTATATCAAGAAATTATGCATGATATTGCAGCTGCTGAGGTAGAAGAGATTGATGTTATAATCAAGCTTGCCAATAGAGATACTATTGCGCCAATTGGGATTGTTAGAGATGTTGAAGTCTTGTGTGGGAAAGTTAAATACCCTGCTGATTTTCTTGTTCTTGGTTCCCCACAAGATAGCTTTTGTCCTATTATATTTGGTAGACCCTTCTTGAATACTGTTAATGCTAGAATTGATTGCGAAAAAGATGTTGTTATGATTGGTTTGGATGATATGACTCATGAGTTTAATTTTGCTAAATTTTGTAGATAACCCCATGATAAAGAATTTCCTAGTAAGGATGAAATTATTGGTCTTGCTTCTATTGCTGTACCTCCTAATAATCCTTTAGAACAATACTTGCTAGACCATGAAAATGATATGTTCATGAATGAAACAAGGGAAATAGATGAAGTATTCTTTAAACAGGGTCCTATTCTGAAACACAACTTACCTGTTGAAATCTTAGGGGATCCTCCACCACCCAAGGGTGATCCCGTGTTTATGATTAAACCATTACCTGATACTCTTAAATATGATTATCTCGAGGAAAATAAGATATATCCTTTTATTATTAGTGCTAACCTTTCAGAGCAGGAAGATGAAAGATTATTGAAAACTCTGAAGAAGCATCGTGCTGCTATTGGATATACTCTTTATGATCATAAGGGCATTAGTCCCACTCTATGTCAACACAAAATAAAATTAGAAGAATACGCCAAAACAGTTATTGATCACCAACAAAGGTTAAATCCTAAGGTGAAGGAAGTGGTAATAAAGGAAATACTAAAGCTCCTAGAGGCAGGTACAATTTATCCCATTGCTGATAGTAAGTGGGTATGTCCTATCCATTGTGTCCCTAAGAAGGGAGATATTACTGTTGTTCCTAATGATAAAGATGAATTGATCCCGCAAAGAATTATTATAGGTTATAGGATGGTAATTGATTTCCACAAATTAAATAAAGCTACTAAAAAGGATCATTACCCTTTACCTTTTATTGATCAAATGCTAGAAAGACTATCCAAACATACACATTTTTGCTTTCTGGATGGTTACTCTGGTTTCTCTCAAATACCTGTGTCAGCGGAGGATCAATAAAAGACCACTTTTACTTGCCCTTTCGGTACTTTTGCTTATAGACGTATGCCTTTTGGTTTATCTAATGCACCTGCTACTTTTCAAAGATGCATGATGGCTATATTCTCTGACTTCTGTAAAAACATTTGTGAGGTATTCATGGATGATTTCTCTGTTTATGGATCCTCTTTTGATGATTGCTTGAGCAACCTTGAATGAGTTTTCAGAGATGCGAAGATACTAGTCTTGTTTTGAAGTGGGAGAAGTGACACGTTATGGTTAATGAAGGCATAGTTTTGGGGCATAAAATATCTGAAAGAGGTATTGAAGTTGATAAAGCTAAAGTTTATGCAATTGAAAAAATATCGTGTCCCAAGGACATCAAAGGTATAAGAAGTTTCCTTGGTCATGTCAGTTTTTATAGGAGGTTCATTAAGGACTTTTCTAAAATTTCTAGGCCTCTGACTAATATATTACAAAAAGATATTCCTTTTGTCTTCGATGATGATTGTGTAGAAGCATTTGAAATACTTAAGAAAGCTTTGATTTCTGCACCTATTGTTCAGCCACCTGATTGGAATTTACCCTTTGAAATTATGTGTGATGCTAGTGATTATGATGTAGGTGTTGTTCTAGGACAAAGAGTTGATAAGAAACTAAATGTTATTCAATATGCTAGTAAAACTCAGACAGTGCCCAGAGAAATTATGCTACTACTAAAAAAGAATTTTTAGCGGTTGTATTTGCTTGTGATAAGTTTAGACCTTATATTTTTGATTCTAAAGTAACTATTCACACTGATCATGCTGCTATTAAATATCTTATGGAAAATAAAGATGCTAAACCTAGACTTATTAGATGGGTCCTCTTGCTACAAGAATTTTATTTACATATTATTGATAGAAAGGGAGCTGAGAACCCCGTTGCAGACAACTTGTCTAGGTTAGAGAATATCCTTGAAGACCCACTGCCTATTGATGATAGATTTCCTGATGAACAATTGGCTGTCATAAATGCTTCTCGTGCTCCTCCATGGTATGCTGATTATGCTAATTACATTGTTGCTAAATTCATACCAACTAGTTTCACATACCAGCAAAAGAAAAAGTTTTTCTATGATTTAAGACATTACTTCTGGGATGACCCACACCTTTATAAAGAAGGAGTAGATGGTGTTATTAGATGTTGTGTACCTGAGCATGAACAGGAACAGATCCTACGCAAGTGTCACTCTGATGCATATGGAGGACACCACTCTCGAGATAGAACTGCACATAAGGTATTGCAATCTGGTTTTTATTGGCCTACTCTCTTCAAAGATGCCCGTAAATTTGTCTTGTCTTGTGATGAATGTCAAAGAATTAGTAATATTAGTATACGTCAAGAGATGCCTATGAACTATTCTCTTGTTATTGAGCCATTTGATGTTTGGGGCTTTGATTATATGGGACCTTTTCCTGCCTCTAATGGGTATACATATTTTAGTTGTTGTTTATTATGTTACTAAGTGGGTAGAAGCTATTCCAACTAGTTGTGCTGATCATAACACCTCCATTAAGATGCTTAAAGAAGTTATTTTTTCCGACGTTTGGAGTCCCTAGATACTTAATGACTGATGGTGGTTCACATTTTACTCATGGTGTTTTTTGTAAAATGCTTGCTAAGTATGATGTTAATTATAGAATTGCATCTCCTTATCACCCACAGTCTAGTGGCCAAGTAGAGCTGAGTAACAGAGAACTTAAATTAATTTTGCAAAAGACTGTTAATAGATCTAGAAAGAATTGGTCTAAGAAACTTGATGATGCATTATGGGCTTATAGAACTGCATATAAAAATCCTATGGGTATGTCTCCACATAAAATGGTTTATGGAAAAGCTTGTCACTTACCTCTCGAATTAGAACATAAGGAATATTGGGCTGTTAAAGATCTCAATTATGATTTCACACTTGCGGGTGAGAAAAGGTTATTTGACATTAGCTCACTTGATGAATGGAGAACCCAAGCTTATGAAAATGCCAAACTGTTTAAGGAAAAGGTTAAAAGATGGCATGACAAAAGGATACAAAAGCGCGAGTTTAATGTAGGTGACTATGTGTTGCTTTTCAACTCTCGTCTAAGATTTTTTGCAGGAAAACTTCTCTCTAAATGGGAAGTCCCTTACGTTATCGAGGAAGTCTATCGTTCCGGTGCCATAAAAATCAACAACTTCGAAGGCACAAATCCAAAGGTGGTGAATGGTCAAAGAATCAAACATTATATCTCAGGTAATCCTATAAATGTTGAAACTAATATTATTGAAATCGTAACCCCGGAGGAATACATAAGGGACACCTTCCAGAATGTTCTAGACTCTGAAAAGGAATAGGTACATGGTACGGTAAGTAAACTGAGTCCAAATCAATTCTAACAGCAGTATTTCTCTGTTTTGGAATATTTAAGAAAATAGGAAAATAAGAAGTAGTCTGGGAAGGACACGAGGCATCCACGAGGGTGGAGGGCACGCCCTACCCCCTTGGGCGTGGCCTCCTGCCTCGTGGGCACCTCGTGTGCTCTCCGGACTCCGTTTTCTTGCACGATACTTCTTTTGGTCGGTAAAAATTCATTATATAATCCCTTGAAGGTTTTGACCACCGTATCACGCAAATATCCTGTGTCTTTGTTTCGAGCTGTTTTCTGTTAGATTTGTCAAGGCCAGGCATCATGTCGTCACCCTCCTCCAACAATGAAGGCAATGATGCCTGGCTGATGAAGATGGAGCTGAAGAGAGAAGAACCCGGGGAGATCAAGAAAGAGGATAGGATGAAGAAGGCTACGGAGGATAAAGCGCCGGCGGGAGAAGAAGAAGACATCCAACCTCTTCCCGACCTCTTTACCCCAACTGAGATTGAAGCTTTCAAGATGATTTAGTTAGCTCGTATACAAAACAAATATCTCACACGTGAAAATATTTTGTTGAAGGATCATACCATCGCACTCAAGGGAATTATCCGCAAGTTGGAAGAGCTCCTACGCTCGATGTGCGACTATCCATCACCACCCTCTTCACCAGCAAAGGAGACATAATCACATAGGTATGGGCACTCCCCTTGGCAACCACCAAGCTTGGGGGAGGTGCCCCGGTATCGTATCACCATCACACCCCTATCTTTACCGTTTTACTTAGTTCGATCCTTTTAATAATTTCTCGATCTAGTAGAATAAAGTTTTGGTATGATTTAGTTTGAGTTTTGCCTTATGGTCCCTTTATGTAATCGAGTCCATGAGCTATACATAATAAAGATTAGTGTTTAGTCAAGGGCCTTGCTGTTTTGCCATGATCTTGAAATAATAAAAAAGAAAAGTTAATAAAAAGGAATAAAGAGATCATATTGATCTTATGAAGAGTAATGACTTCACATATAAACAGTATGATGAATAAAAGTTGTTGAGAGTTGGCAGACATAGTTTTGGTCATCGTTGCAATTAAGAGGAAGTAATAAAGGAAGAGAGGTTCTCACATGCAAATATACTATCATGGACATCTTTTATGATTGTGAGCACTCATTAAAATATGACATGCTAAAAAGTTGAAGTTGGACAAGGAAGACAACGTAATGGGTTATGTTTTCTCACATCTTAGTTAAAGTATATTGTCATGGATCATCCAACATGCTGATCTTGCCTTCCCCCCTCATGCAAGCCGAATTCCTTGCACTAAGTAGAAATCACTTGTGCTTCCGAAATACCCTTAAACTAGTTTTACCATGAGAGTCCACCATATCTACCTATGGATTGAGTAAGATCCTTCAGGTAAGTTGTCATGTTGCATGCAATAAAAATTGCTCTCTAAATATGTATGACTTATTAGTGTGGAGAAAATAAGCTTTATACGATCTTGTGATATGGAAGTAATAAAAGCGACGGACTGCATAATAAAGGTCTTTATCACAAGTGGCAATATAAAGTGACGTTCTTTTGCATTAAGATTTCGTGCATCCAACCATAAAAGCACATGACAACCTCTACTTCCCTTAGCGAAGGGCCTATCTTTTATTTTTGTCTTATACATTATGCAAGAGTCATGGTGATCTTCACCTTCCCTTTTTATATTTTATCCTTTGGCAAGCACCTCATGTCGGAAAGATCCTGATATATGTATCCAATTGGATGTAAGTTAGCATGAACTATTATTGTTGACATTACCCTTGAGGTAAAAGGTTGGGAGGCAACACTATAAGCCCCTATCTTTCTCTGTGTCTGATTAAAACTCCATACCCATAAGTATAGCGTGAGTGTTAGCAATTATTAAAGACTAAATGATGGTTGAGTATGTGGACTTGCTGAAAAGCTCTTATATTGACTCTTTCTGATGTTATGATAAAATGCAATTGCTTCAATGACCTAGATTATAGTTGTTAGTTTTCAATGAAGTTTTTGAGTCATACTTGACATTGTGAATAGATTGTTACTTTAACATAAGTAATCGTATGA
>NC_041385.1:169083795-169112485 GCF_002162155.2 Triticum dicoccoides
TTGCTGTTATAAGAATGATCATGATGCCCTCATGACCGTATTTTATTTTATCGACACCTCTATCTCTAAACATGTGGACATATTTCTCGATATCGGCTTCCGCTTGAGGACAAGCGAGGTCTAAGCTTGGGGGAGTTGATATGTCCATTTTGCATCATGCTTTCATATTGATATTTATTGCATTATGGGCTGTTATTACATGATATATCGCAATACGAAAGCCTATTCTCTCTTATTTTACAAGATTTACATGAAGAGGGAGAATGCCGGCAGCTGGGATTCTGGGCTGGAAAAGGAGCAAATATTAGAGACCTATTCTGCACAGCTCCAAAAGTCCTGAAAACTCCACGAAAGTCATTTTTAGAATTAATAAAAATATTGGTGAGGGAATCAGCGTCAGGGGGCCCACACCCTATCCACGAGGGTGCCCCCCTAGGGCACGCCCCTGCATCGTGGGCCCCCTGACAGCCCTCCAGTGGCCATCTTCTGCTATATGAAGTCTTTTACCCTGAAAAAAATCAGAAGAAAGCTTACGGGATGAAACTCCGCCGCCACGAGGCGAAACCTTGGCGGAACCAATCTAGGGCTCCGACGGAGCTGTTTTGCCGGGGAAACTTCCCTCCGGGAGGGGGAAATCATCACCATCGTCATCACCAATGATCCTCTCATCGGGAGGGGGTCAATATCCATCAACATCTTCACCAGCACCATCTCCTCTCAAACCCTAGTTCATCTCTTGTATCCAATCTTTGTACCAAAACCTCAGATTGGTACCTCTGGGTTGCTAGTAGTGTTGATTACTCCTTGTAGTTGATGCTAGTTGGTTTATTTGGTGGAAGATCATATGTTCAGATCCTTAATGCATATCAATACCCCTCTGATTATGAACATGAATATGATTTGTGAGAAGTACGTTTGTTCCTGAGGACATGTGAGAAGTCTTGCTATAAGTAGTCATGTGAATTTGGTATTCGTTCGATATTTTGATGAGATGTGTGTTGTCTATCCTCTAGTGGTGTTATGTGAACGTCGACTACATGACACTTCACCATTGTTTGGCCCTAGAGGAAGGCATTGGGAAGTAGTAAGTAGACGATGGGTTGCTAGAGTGACAAAAGCTTAAACCCTAGTTTATGTGTTGCTTCGTAAGGGGCTGATTTGGATCCATATGTTTCATAAGATGGTTAGGTTTACCTTAATACTTCTTTTGTAGTTGCGGATGCTTGCAATATGGGTTAATCATAAGTGGGATGCTTGTCCAAGAAAGGGCAGTACCCAAGCACCGGTCCACCCACATATCAAATTATCAAAGTAACGAACGCGAATCATATGAGCGTGATGAAAACTAGCTTGACGATAATTCACATGTGTCCTCGGGAGAGCTTTTCTCATATAATAACTTGTCCAGACTTGTCCTTTGCTAGAAAAACGATTGGGCCACCTTGCTGTACCTTTTTTACTTTCATTGCTTGTTACCCGTTACAAATTATCTTATCACAAAACTATCGGTTACTTACAATTTTAGTGCTTGCAAAGAATACCTTACTGAAAACCGCTTGTCATTTCCTTCTGCTCCTCGTTGGGTTCGACACTCTTACTTATCGAAAGGACTAGGATATATCCCCTACACTTGTGGGTCATCAGCCACCAGGCAGGCCCCCGATGCCCATCTTCTGCTATATGGTGTCTTTTGCCCTGGAAAAAATCATAAGAGCATCTCCAGCTGTTCGGCCCCCAGGGCGCCAAAAAAGAGCAGCTTGGGGGCGAACCGGTGCTAGATTGGCCCCTGGGGTTCGGTTCACTCCCAGTTAAAGGCCAACGGTCGCCACAGGTTCGGTGAAGTTTGTTTCATTTTTTTGCAAACTCTGCCACTTTTGCAGGAACTTGGCCATACTTCATCGAAATTTGTACAAAAACATAAAAACATGCAAGAACTACACCTAATAACTTAAAAAACAAACTAAAAAGCCTAGCCGCCGCCATCGCCGCCGCCGTCGTCTACATGTCGAGAAGCCTGTAGAAGCGGGTGTAGTCATTGTTGTCGTTGTCGCCGTCGTTGTCGTCGTCGCGCACCTCGCCTGCGGCGTCCCTGCTGCAGCCCTGGCCGGGGTCGCCGACACGTGGTGGGGCGCTTGATGGCACGGCCTCGCCCTCGTTGTCGCTGTCGATGACGATAACGCCACCCTCCTCGGTGCGGCTACAGGCCTGGGTCTCCAGGTACGCCCGGCGCTGGCGGCGACGTAGTCCTCCTTCGCCCATTTGAGAGCAGACTCGTCGTCGGGGGCCACCATGTCGACGTGCTCCGGCTTCACGGGGATCAAGCCCATCTCGGGCTTCGGCCGGACCAGGCGCAGGAAGCGCCTCGCCGGTGCCGTCGCAGGTGATGATGAGGGCTTGTTGATGATGAGGGCGCCGCTGCGAGCGCGACACTCGAGCGGTGTCCCCTCCAGCTCAGGCTTGGCGGTGCGGAGGGACGGTGAGCCTAAGCCCAACGACAAGGACGACCCCGGCTCCATTCGCCGCGGCATCTAGGAACTACTGCGGCGACGAGAGAAGTAGCACCGCGTCGGGTACTCCAGCCGCGGCATGTTGCCTGTCTCGATGTGGTCGAGGACGGCATCGAGTGTGTGGCCGGGGATGTCCCACCACTCGCGTCGTCCTTCGGAGTTGAGGTGGCCGCGGGGAATGATGCCGTTGACGGAGGCAAACTGCTCCTTGTGGCGGCGCTGGAAGTACAACGTCCACAATGTTTCGTTGTCGGGTGCGTACCTCGGCTGGTTCCGCTGCTCCTCCGTCGGCGAGGAGCGGACGCGGGCGATCTCCGCCCGCCGTGCCGCCCCTTCGGGTACCGGCGGCACCGGGACACCGCCGGCGCTCAGTCTCCATGCCCCCGGCACGCGCATGTCGGGGGGCACCTGGTACTCGGCCTCGTAGAGAAGGTGCGCCTCCGGCTCCTCGAGGTGTCGGCGGCCGAAGCCATTCGCCGTTGCACCGTCGCCTGGGAATCTCTCGACCATGCTCGTCGGTGGGGAGGGGAGTGGGGGGAGCTCGCCGAGGGGGAGAAGGCTTTTGCGAGAGGGAGAGGGGGAGGCTGTGGCGCTCACCGGCGGGCAGTGGGCGCCTTTTATAGCTGAAGCGGAGCGGTATCATGCGGGAGGACGCGTGGCGGGAGCGGGCGGAACGCGCGTCGGCGGCGTCTTCACTGCATTGCCCTTGAGGCATCAATGGAGGCTGACCGGCGTGGCAGCGCGGCTGCCTTGGCATTGATTCCCGCAGGAACTGGGGTGATGAGGGCGACGAAGCAGCCGTCTCGCTGACTTGGAGGGCCTGCGGCTATTTCGCGCCAAAACACTCGCCCCGGCGCCCCCCAGCGCGTCGGGTTCAGCCTGGGTCCGCCGGCGCTGATTTCGGCCCAAGCCAGCGAAAAACGGGCTCCTGGGGGCGCGACTGGGCCGTTTTTTGGGCGCCGGCGCGAAAAAATCGCCTGGGGATGCCGTGTTGTCGGCGCGGCTGGAGATGCTCTAAGGAAGCTTTCGGGACGAAGCGTCGCCGTCTCAAGCCGGAACCTGGGCGGAACCAATCGAGGGATCCGGCGGAGCTGTTCTTCCGGGGAAGCATCCCTCCGGGAGGGGGAAATCATCGCCATCGTCATCACCATCGATCCTCTCATCGAGAGGGAGTCAATCTCCATCAACATCTTCACCAGCACCATCTCCTCTCAAACCCTAGTTCATCTCTTGTATCCGATCTTTGTCTCAAAAACTCAGATTGGTACCTGTGGGTTGCTAGTAGTGTTGATTACTTCTTGTAGTTGATGCTAGTTGGTTTATTCGGTGGAAGATCATATATTCAGATCCTTAATGCATATTAATACCCCTCTGATTATGAACATGAAGATGATGTGTGAGTAGTTACGTTTGTTCCTGAGGACATGGGAGAAGTCTTGTTATAAGTAATCATGTGAATTTGGTATTTGTTCAATATTTTGATGAGATGTATGTCGTCTCTCCTCTAGTGGTGTTATGTGAACGTCGACTACATGACACTTCACCATTGTTTGGGCCTAGGGGAAGGCATTGGGAAGTAATAAGTATATGATGGGTTGCTAGAGTGACAGAAGCTTAAACCCTAGTTTATGTGTTGCTTCGTAAGGGGTTGATTTGGATCCATATGTTTCATGCTATGGTTAGGTTTACCTTAATTCTTCTTTCGTAGTTGTGGATGCTTGCGAGAGGGGTTAATCATAAGTGGGATGCTTGTCCAAGGAAGGGCAGTACCCAAGCACCGGTCCACCCACATATCAAATTATCAAAGTAACGAACGCGAATCATATGAGCATGATGAAAACTAGCTTGATGATAATTCCCATGTGTCCTTGGGAGTGCTTTGCTTTATATAAGAGTTTGTCCAGGATTGTCCTTTGCTACAAAAAGGATTGGGCCACCTTGTTGCACCTTAGTTACTTTGTTACTTGTTACCCGTTACGAATTACCTTATCACAAAACTATCTGTTACCAATAATTTCAGTGCTTGCAGAGAATACCTTACTGAAAACCGCTTGTCATTTCCTTCTGCTCCTTTTTGGGTTCGACACTCTTACTTATCGAAAGGACTACGATAGACCCTCTATACTAGTGGGTCATCACCCGACGGGGCGACGCAGCGGCATCCCATTTCTCAAGCGGTGGATGAGTGCATTGGACTCAGGGACGGTCTTCACTAGACTCGCGGAGCTGCGCGCAGATGACGTGTTAGGTCGGTCGCATGATGCCGATGGAGAGGAGTGGCAGTCAGGTAGCCAATTTGACCACTTGAGACGTCCGAGACGCCCTCAGTGATGAAGTGACCAAGACACCGACGCCAAGCGTGAACAAACGTGTGAACAGTCTGTTGGGAAATGTAGCATGCAATTTCAAAAAAATTCCTACGTTCACACAAGATCTAACTAGGAGATTCATGGCAACGAGAGGGGGAGAGTGTGTCCACGTACCCTCGTAGACCGAAAGCGGAAGCGTTAGGTTAACGTGGTTGATGTAGTGGAACGTCTTCACGATCCAACCGATCTAGTGCCGAACATACGGCACCTCCGAGTTCAACACACGTTCAGCTTGATGACGTCCCTCAACAAAGCTTTTTGGGAGTTTGAACATCCCTCATCTACGCCACGACTAGAACCACAAACGGTTGCATTCAGAGATACTCTCGAAGTGTGTGAATTGGTGGATCTAGGCTTCTCTGGCATCCCCTTCACTTATGATAACCTGAGAACAGGTGTAAGTAATGTTAAGGTCCGGCTTGACAAGGCAACAGCAACCAATGATTGGCGTAATATGTTTCCGCACTATTCTGTACAACATGTTGTTTCGCCGTGTTCCGATCATGTCGCTTTGGTGTTAAAAGGTGCGCCTGATACATGTCATATTGGACCTAAGTGTAGGCGCTATGAGGTTTTTTGGGAGAGAGATATGTCTCTCTCGAATGTGATTAAAGAGGCTTGGGACTCTGTTGGAGACGTTGATAATCTTGAGAAGCTCCAATTTTCTCTAAGCATGACGTTGACTACTCTCAGCTTGTGGAGTAATAAAAACCATGGTAATATTACAAGGGGGTTAGCTAAGTCATGGTCACAACTTGAAGATCTCATGAGTATGAATGCAGATAGACAGGAAATTAGAAGTATCACTGACAAAATGACTCAGTTGATCTACCATGAGAAGATGATGTCGTTACAAAGGTCGAGAATTATGTGGCTGAAAGAGGGTGATTGAAACACAAAATATTTCCAGAGTAAAGCTGTTTGGCGAGCACGGAAGAACAAAATCAAAGAATTGACGGACAGTATTGGAGTGATTCACACAAATTTTGATGAGATGGCGACACTGACAAATGAGTATTTTCAAGGTATTTGTACTGTTGATCCAACAATTGACCTGTCCTCGGTTCTAGAGTTGCTTGAGACTAAGGTTTCCGACCAAGATAATGTGCAGTCGTGCGCCCCTTTTAGTGATAAGGAGATTTTGGATGCGCTATTTCAGATTGGTCCCTTGAAGGCACCTGGTCCCGATGACCTGCCGGCAAGGTTTTTTCAGCGTAATTGGGATATTATGAAGGAAAGTGTTTTTGCAGTGGTTAAGGAATTTTTTAAATACAGGGATTATGCCGGCAAGGGTAAATTCTACCTCCATTGTTCTTATTTCTAAAATTTCTAACCCTACTAATTTGACTCATTACAGGCCAATAAGTGTATGTAATGTTACATATAAAGTAATTTCTAAGTGTCTGGTGAATCGTCTAAGACCGCTCCTTGATGGTATTGTTTCTCCGAAACAGAGTGCCTTTATACCTGGATGCATGATTACAGATAATGCTCTAGTGGCTTTTGAGTGTATTCATCACATCAAACAAGAAAAGGATCCTACAAAAAGCTTTTGTGCATACAAGCTTGATCTATCTAAGGCGTATGATAGGGTGGATTGGAAGTTCTTGAAGCAGGTGATGCAAAAGTTGGGTTTCTCTCAGCGATGGGTGGACTGGATAATGTCTTGTGTCACATCAATGAGGTATTCTGTCAAACTTAATGGGACCCTCTTGGATTCATTTGCACCGTCGCGTGGTCTTCGGCAGGGCGATCCTCTCTCTCCCTTTTTGTTCCTTTTTGTGGCTGATGGCTTGTCTGCAATTCTCAAACATTTTGTGTCTTCGGGCGACATTTCTCCGGTTAAGGTGTTAAGAAGAGCACCTGGAATTTCACACCTATTGTTTGCTAATGGCACTATGTTGTTCTTTGAGGCGTCACGTGCTCAAGCTGGAAAAGTTAAGATGGCTCTGGATCTATATGGTATAGCGACAGGACAAAGTCTAAATTTTGAGAAGTTTTCAGTATTATTTGGTCCTGCATGCCCTTTTGCTATCCAGGAGGAAGTTAGAGGGGTTCTGCATGTTACTACATTGGTCTTTGAAGAGAGGTATATTGGTCTCCCTACGCCAGATGGTCACATGTCCAAAGGTTGGTTCCAGAATCTCCAAATGAGCTTAACAAAACATTTGATACAGTGGGGAGATGTTCTACTTGCTCAGTCCGGAAGGGAGACTCTCATTAAGTCGGTCGCTCAGGCTCTACCCACATATATCATGGGTATTTTCGAGGTACCTTTTTCCGTGTGTGATGAACTAACTAGGATGGTCCGAGGATTTTATTGCGGTGTTGAGAAGGGTAAAAGAAAAGTACATTGCTGAGCATGGGATGATCTGATGCAATCAAAAAGTAAGGGAGGTGCTGGTTTTAGAGACTTTCGTATTTTCAACCAAGCGTTGCTAGCTCGGCAACCTTGTCGTTTAATCTCTAAAGCGAACAGTATATGTGCACAAGTCTTAAAAGCTAGATACTACCTAGATGGTAAACTAGAGGACACAGTTTTCTCCGGTAATGCATCGTCATCATGGAATGCTATTAGCTATGGGCTGGACCTGCTGAAGATGGGTTGATCTGGAGAGCGGGTAACGGGCGGAGTATTCGGGTGTGGCATGATAGTTGGATTCCATGTCCCTATTCTTATAAACCCATCACTGGCCAAGGTGCATGCAGAATACATTTTGTTTCCGATTTACTCAATGATAATGGATCATGGAATCAAGCCTTGCTGCAGGAATATTTTATAACGGTGGATGTAACAAAGATATTAAAAATTAGAGTGTCTCCTAGGTTAGAGGAGGACACTTTAGCTTGGGGACCTAGGAAGTATGGTATTTTCATAGTCAAGAGTGCATATCAGCTAGGATTTGATGTTGCGCACAGAAGTACAGCTACTGGTTCCAGCTCCAGACCGGATGGTTGTCGCTCTTGCTGGCAAATGATCTGGGGTCGGAAGTTCGCCCAACAGTATGTAACTTCGCATGGCGGGTCGCAACCGATTCATTACCGATGTGGAGGAACAAACATGCTCAAAACTTAGAAACAACTGATTTATGCCCTGTTTGTGCCATTGAAACTGAGGACAGTTTCCATGCTCTTTGTTGTTGTAATTATCATGGATACTCTGGGATACAATGCCAGAAGTATGGGTTCTACCAAGTATTTATTCAGTGAGGAATACTGGGAAAGAATGGATTCTACAAGCACTAGAACCGCTGTCAGAAATTGAACGGTCAATGTTTTTAATGATGTTATGGCGGGCATGGCATATTCGGAACGAGGTTGTTCATTACAAGCCACCGCCGCCTATGGAAGCTTCCAGACGTTTTTTGGTGAGCTATCTTGATTCCCTCATTGGCATTAAGTCAGATCTCATAGCTAGTCCAAATAAGGGAAAATTCATCGTCATTTATGAAAATAATTCCAGTAGGCTGCATGTGATAACGAGTGTTGAGGCTAAGTGGATTGCTCCAAAATCTGGTTGGGTAAAACTTTCCGGTGATGGGTCCTATGATGATAACGGTTCAGCTGGTGCCGGTATGGTTTTGCGAGATGAGAAGGGTGCTATTATTTTTTCTTCATGCAGACAACTATTTTCATGCCGTGACTCTATAGAACCTGAATTGTGTGCTTGTATGGAAGGTCTATCATTGGCTATCCAACGAAGTGATCTTCCAATCATGATTGAGATGGACTCTCTTGTTGGAGTGAAGCTAATTCAGGCTAAGGAGGTGGATAGATCTATTTATGTATCTCTAATTAAAGAGATTAGATATCTTTTGTCTCTCCGTGAATCTTGTATTACTCATATCAATCGTAGCCAGAATAAGGTTAGTGATAGCTTAGCTAAGTTTGCTCGTTTAGAGGGTAGAACCATGACTTGGATTGGATCAAGGCCTTTAGTTGCTACAGAACTTTCTACGATTGATTGTATGAATTTTCAAGTTGAGTAATACAGTATTTCAAGCGCAAAAAAGAGAGAGAGAGAGAAGAACAAAACTGACCTGCCAATGGACAGCTTGTCTCTTCGGCTTATACATACAACTCTTCTTTTCAACTACCACGCGGAAAAAAATAGACCACAAAAAATGGGCCGCAAAATGAACAACGACGAGCGACACCGGACGCGCAGGACAAAACAACCCCGATCAAAGAATCACACGAAATTTATAGCGACGGATCAAATGGATTGAAACTTAGATGAGACATCACACTCATCTATAGAAGTTTTAGCAATTCCGATCCATGATTTACTATTCCATGGACACATCGCATAGATGAATACAAATCAAAACAACGACAAAAAAACGTACATGAATGGTCATATGGTATATACATGCACAAAGAAGATGCACACGCACAATATATGATATATACATGTCGTGGTAATATCACATCAGATACCATGGGTGGCTAATAACTGATGGGGCCAGAAGTACGTCGTCGGGTTCTGGAAGCGGGAGTCAGCACAACCTCGTACGGACACGAGATGTACCCAGGTTCAGGGCTCTCCTAGGAGATAAAATCCCTACTCCTGCTCTGCGGGGTCTCCGCATCACTACTAGGGAAAAGCCTATACACAGAATCTTACCAGCAGCGCGCTCCAAAATAACTCGCTGCTGCTAACTAGCAGTAGCGCGGGTTAGGACCGTGCTACTACTATGAGTTAGCTGTAGCGCCTTATTAGTAGCGCGGCCACCCGCGCTGCTACTAGCCTAAAAACCCGCGCTGCTGCTAGCCTTTTTCCTAGTAGTGCATGATCACTATATCACAAGGTGTACAATGATGCTCCTAGAGCTGTTTGGCTAGAGGAAGAAGAAAGGCAAGGTTATCTCTCTTCTCCCCTAGATGTGGTGTATGGAAATGGTCAGGGAACTAATGTGGGAACCCCTTGCTCGGGTGTGACCTGGGGGGTTTTATAGGACAACCCCCCAGGGGTACAATGATAATCTGGTCGGGTGGTAGGCCCCAGCTGCCAGCGTCCATGGAGGTCGGGTTCTCTGCCGGCTGCTGGGGCTCGCCTCTGGTGGGCCCTGCCGGCTACCGAGGAACTGGCCGACAGGTGAGGCCCGTCTCTACAGCTTCATTGACAGCTCTTCACTGATGCGCCGTCCATGCTGACGGAGGCCATGTCGGGCGCGCCATGGCTACAGTGCCGCGTCAGGCGGGTCGATGGCCGCCTGGCGGCGCTTACTGTAGCCATGCGGCCGGGATTTGGGGGAGGCATGGCACGATGTGGCCATGCCCCAACTTGTCTCTTGGTCGGGCTCAGACTCCTAGGGAGGTGGCGGGCCGCCTGCAAGGAGCCGGCCCGTACCCTCGCCGCCTTCTGGAGCGCGCCGTCTTCTGGGGTACGCCACCTTCTGGAATGCGCCGTCTTCTGAAGTCCGGCTGGGTGGCACCAGCCAGCTCTGGTTGACGATCATGGGACCTGTCGGCTGGAGGGGCGCAGCTTGCCCAGATGTTTGAAATATGGTTAAATGTAGATGAGGCTACCCGGGGCCTATCCCCCAACAATACACATATCATAGTATCGCAAAGGGGGAGAAAAAAGAAATAAAAAACACAAAAGAACTCACAAACTGCACCGGCTGCAGGGAATTGAGACGGTACAACAAATAAACAAAAAAAACTCGGCAAAGGCAGCCCACGCTAGCACACAGATGGGCCAGCCCATGCTGGCACGCTGCATGCACGTCCTGTGTGGGGCCGCGCGAGCGCATACTTCGTCTCGAACAGAAACAAATCGTGAGATTAATTGCCAGATCAAGTGTGCATGAATTTTAAAGACAAAACAAATCCAATAGTGGGGGGCTTAGATGTGAGATAGCTATTTCACATCTAGATATGATAGCTATTTCACATCTACTCCCTCCGTTTCAAAATAGATGACCCAACTTTGTATTAAAGTTAGTATAAAGTTGGGTTATTTATTTTGAAGCGGAGGGGGTAGATGTGAGATAGCAAATCCGTATTTAAAATTGATGTTTTCAAAGTGGAGCTATTGCACCTGATATTTCCCCTGGTGCTCAGAGACCATCTCGGTGCCATCATCTTCACCTCGTGCCTTCGACTGCTCTCTTGTCACGATGCACTGGAATTGTGGAATGGACCAGTCTACCTATCTGTATTGACTCCGCCTGTATTCAGGACTGTACTATGGACTGGTCCAGAATCCAGATTCGCATTCTTGGTGCATGAAATGTGAAAATTGGTGAATGGAGACCGTAGGGTTTGTATTACTCGTACGCGTAGATGACAAAACTATGCAAGCCATTTTATGGCATATGCTAGAATTGATTCACTTGGCATTGCACCAGACAATGTTGCGAGACTGAGACTGTAATCCTTCCATGATTGTGTAACATGAATGCCTACTCGCGCAAAAAGAATAAAAGCCGTCCATCCTTCTTTTTTTGCGAGATCAATAGTAGTTTATTTCACTAAGATAGAGTTATAATCCTTCGGCAAGAGCTCCTCAACACATGAAGGTCCTTTGCCGAGTCACACAGTAGTAGTTCGCTCAGAGCAACTATACTTTTTTTTTTGCGGAAGAGAGCAACTATACTTTGTCAGACAATCTGCAACGTTATTATGAGATATATGAAGTTTGGGGGGGAATAAACACTCTATCGACAATACTCCGTTTGTTCCTAAATATAAGTCTTTTTATAGATTTCAATATGAACTACATGCAAAACAAAATGAGTGAATTTATATTCTAAAATATGTTTATACGCATTTGTATGTAGTCCGTATTGAAACGGAGGAAGTAAGGAATTTAACCTCAGCTACTAAATGACCACAAACTGATAGATTTAAACTAGTACTTGAAAGACAAAATGCGGCGGTCAAAGAATCAGACTGAACCATAACTGAAAGGTCAATATGTCGGCCAATTAAAAGAGTACAAATCAGCCCGTATGTAGAGTTTGTAAGGAAAAGCCTGTAGGCGTAGCATTTTTGCTCATACTTGACTGTGTCAGCAACGTCTGACGGGACTTTTTAAATTCCATCGATTCCTGCTAAAAGGATTTCCACAAAAAACAACAACGTGTTGATCGTCGCAATCTCCATCGTAGACTTTTTACTTCGAGGGATTTTTTTTGTTTATTGAACGAATCTTGCACTCTATTTCGCACCATGTGCCGCATTGAACGGAGAAAAATGGACACGAAAGATGCTGTGGACCACTACTCGGTCCTTGTCAATGTCAACCGTGAACTCGCATGCGCGACAAAAATATCAGTGCATGCTCATGTGCCTAGCTGACAGTAGTACGTTATTTAGGCCCCATTTTAGTCCAACTCGCTCGATTTTTATTATGTGCGCTGTAATTTGAAAAGTGTCTCCATCTCTGTTAGACATCAACGATAAATAAATTAGCATCTAAGAAAAGGGTACAGAAATTAGGGTGCCCAAGAAATTAAGAACTCAACGGCGGCAGCGACGGCCACTGCGCACAGAACAATGGAATAGAATGTAAGCACCACACGTCAAAGCTAGCGCCTCAGCTACCTAAACTAGTTCATGCATTCATCCAATCCAAATCGAATCACCATCGGAGACGGCCCCGTCAGGCACCGACGACACCTACTGCCTACTGAGCTACCGCGGCCAGCTGTTGCACCCTCTCGGCCATGCCCTCGACGCTGGCGCCGAGGCGCGCCACGAGCGCCGCCTCGCTCCACCCCTCGCTCTTCACGGCGTCGCACTCGAACGCCCACGAGATCATGCACCCGCCTTCGCCGCCGTCGAGGTCCAGGACGCGCAGCGTGGCGACGTAGCGGCCGAACCCCATGTTGCTGTCGACGACGGCGTAGCGGAGGCGCCGCGCGGCGTGGTCTGCCTCCAGCAGCTCCTCGCGCGCCCACAGCCCCGCGGCGCTCGAGGCCACGTGCCGGACGCAGCCGGGGGTGATCACCAGCCTGCCATCTTCGTCCTCCTCGCTGCTGGCTCCCGATACGCGCTCGCACACGTCGATGCCCGGCAGGTAGAGGTGCGCGGAGAAGAAGCTGGCGACATGAGCCCACGCGGCGCCCGCCGGCGTGCCCGGCAGCGGGGCCTCCACGGCGCCACGCCACTGCTCCGGCGCCTCCGCAGCCTCCAGTGCCCGCCCTTGCTGCGCACCCTCCTTGTGGATCTCCATTGCCGCTGCCGCGCGCCGATCGACGACTTACTGAACGTATGCACACGAGCGTACTACGTGTTTGGCGAGCTATGTGATGCCGATTAAGCTGGCTAGGTTAGTTGGTTTATATAGTGCAGTTCAAGAAACGACAGCTAAGCTAACGATGCGGCAGTGTGTGAGTAGGAATCATAAGTACGTGTACTAAGCGACAACGATTGACAGTAGTGACTAGTGAATGAGTGGATCTGTGAATCATTTATTTAGATGTAGAGTCCTGGAATCAGGATTATGCAACTATGATTGGGTGATTGGTACACTGATTGCCAGCAAAAAAATGTGATGAAAACTTTTGGCCGGTGGTCTTAACAAGTGAGGGAGTAGAAGTAGTATATTTTTGACAGTTGGTGGTCTAACTAGTAAATTTACCAGTTGCCCCACAGCTGTCGGATTATGAGTCGGCCGGCGGCGGAGCCGTCCATCCGGGTAACGTGGAATAGTGGTAGCCCCACTTTGATTGGTGCACCGTCCCATGTTCGAGATGCAGTCATATGCAGACAGCAGTATACTTTACGCCACTCTGTATATTTACTAGTCATACCAGTATCAATACTGCTTTGTTTGGGAAACATACAGAGTGGACTGTGAACAAACGCTGCGAGAATTGAATCCACCTTTTGGATCATCAAATTCAACACTACCTGGGTTATCGCGTGGGAGAGGCTTTTGACAGAGATGAGATCTTTTTTTCTGAAACTAGTAAATTGCCCGTACTTTGCTACGGACAAAAAAAAGTCTACAGTATTAGAGGGCGAGAACCAATGGAGTTAAATAAGGCACACATCTTTAAGATTATGAATCATACAAGAATAGATTCTGATATGGTTTTTGGCAAGTTAGGAGTATATCTTTGGACTTTACTGCAACAGAAATTAGTGAAACATATCAAGTAGGTTTCTCAAACAGAAATGCTTAATCGGAAGAAATCATCCCCACAGACTCAGTTAGAAAGAACAAAAACCTAGTCAATGAATATCATAGCCGAGGAACAAAAGAATTGGATTTTATCTCGGGCACTCGCCTGAGCTATGTGGCCGCAACCTAAAATAAGTGGGGGGAAAAAGGGAGAGAGGTTGCTAGATTCCAAAGTTCAAACTTTTAGTGCAGTCACCATTAAGGCACAACCAGTACAAAAACATGAATATACAATGTTGTGGAATGATCAATCACTTGTTTTTCTTTCCAAAATGATAACGGAAGAAACACTGCTTGCAAGAAGTGTTTATTGAACTGCTTGCTGTTATGCTCTAAAAACTATTTAAATTTTAAAATAGATAATAAGTCATGAAGATTATTTTTAGGACGACGATAACTGCCACACGTGTGGGCGTTAAGGGGTCTGGCCACACGTTTTGTGTGGTGTCTAAGAGAACCAGCCCATACGCCTACGTGTGGGCAAAACAACTAGCGCCCACACGCCTCTTTTTTTCCTTGCGGTCCCTCTGTCGTGGTGGGCGCACGATAGATGTCATGGGATGGCTAAAGAGATGAGGAGGCTCGAGGGCACTGGTGGGCTCCAGAAGCGAGGTTGGCATGAGCGAGCGCGGAACGCAAGACATACCCAGGTTCGGGGCTCTCCGGAGAGATAATACCCCTAGTCCTACCGAGTGTGGTTTATATGTAACAGTACAGAGTTGCTCCTAGAGCTATGTGGAGGAAGAAGGAAAGGCTGGCCAGGGCTTAGGTTGCTCCTTCTCCTGTGTGTGTTTTACTGATCGGTTGGCTATTTTCCTGTGTGCTTGCCCGTATGCACGAGGTCTCCTGGGGGATTTTATAGGCCAACCCCCAGGGGTACAATGGTAATGTTACAAGGCCGTAGGGCTGGGTTGTCAGCGTCTAGGAACCTGGAGCTAGGACCCGCCGGGTTCCCCTAGGCGCGGGCCCCGCTTGCCTAGGGGCACTGTGCGTCGTCTTGTCGATCGTCAGGGAGTGGCCGAGTTGAGTCGGGTACAGTGATGCACCGTCAGGTCGCCGCTTGCTGGCGTTAGTAGTGACGACGGGGGCATTGTTGCCACACCGGCCCTGGTCAGCGGGCAGGTGAGGGGCACTGTTGCCATGCTCCGGCTGACCAGAGGCATGGGCAGGGCACTGTTGCCTCGGTCATCGGTAGGTGGAGACTCGTCCTATCATACGACCTGGACGGGACGGGAGCTGACTCGTGGCTAGGCTGAGGAACATGCCAAGGATGGAGCTGGCTTGTTGGGAAAGTCTTGGTGTGCTGGGTTCGGCTGCCTTGAGTTGGTTGTTGGGGCCGAGTCGAGGAGCTTGGCTGGGTCGGAGAGTTCGGCCGGGTTGACCGACATGGCCGAGCGTTGGCCGGCTTGAGGGGCGATGCTGGCCCCGTTGTTTTTGAAAAGGATCCGAGTTCCGTCGTCTGCCTGGGGTTCATCCCCCCGATAGTAGTCCCCGAAGCTGTGAAGGTACGCCGTCTTCGGATGGGAGGGCCTTCGCAGTTTCCCGCTCTTGAGGAAGCGAATTTTGTGACCGCCGGGTCCGGCAATACCCACTGTGTGCCGGTTTCCGGAAATCGGATCGTGGCATCCCGGCGGCGGCGGGAAACCGGAGGGTCCATCGAATCTTGGGGCAATCCCTTAGGGTTCACGCGGGCCCCACGTGGCGCCTGGAAGCCGGAGGGACCTGACAGGCCATGCGTGTGACGGGACTGGGCGACGTGCTAGGGCCCGCTGCCGCGTGCCCTTGTCCCACGCGCGTGGATTTATTGCAATGTCCGCAAGTCGGTTGCTCTTCCCCATGCAGTTATTATGCGTGTACATGCGCACTTATTGCGGGGAAGTGGGAAGGGCGAGCGCAAATAATCCCACTTCCCCACATTTCGAACCAGGGCTTATAAATTGGGGCGAGGGGGTGGCGGACATCATTCTCACTCGCGCTCCCTTGCCTCTTCGTCCTCCCTCTGCTCTCTGCGACCGCCGCGCTGTGACGCCCGCCGTTTCGAGCAGAGCTCCATCGCCGTTCACCCTCCCTTTTTCTCTTCCATCTCCGTCGATGGCGCTGCCGTCGGGCTCGTGGATGGGCTCAACCGTCACACCCGACGACAATGCCTACCTCCGCACCACCAGGCGTTGCTGGGGGAGACGGAGGTTGTCGTGCGCCTCCTGCAGGGCGAGCGAGAACCACTGCCCGAGGGCACGGAGCGTGTAGTCTTCTTCCCGCACTTCAACCGCGGGCTCGGCCTTCCTACGAGCACCTTCTATTGGAGAACGTAGTAATTTCAAAAAAATTCCTACGCACACGTAAGATCATAGTGATGCATAGCAACAAGAGGGGAGAGTGTTATCCACGTACCCTCATAGACCGTAAGCGGAAGCGTTATGACAACGCGGTTGATGTAGTCATACGTCTTCACAGTCCGACTGATCTTAGTACCGAAAACACGACACCTCCGTGATCTGCACACTTTCAGCTCGATGATGTCCCACAAACTCACGATCCAGCAGAGTGTCGAGGGAGAGTTTCGTCAGCACGATAGCGTGATGATGGTGATGAAGAAGCTACCAGCGCAGGGCTTCGCCTAAGCACTACGACGATATTGAAGGAAATATGCCCTAGAGGCAATAATAAAGTTATTATTTATTTCCTTATTTCATGATAAATGTTTATTATTCATGCTAGAATTGTATTAACCGGAAACATAATACATGTGTGAATACATAGAGAAACATAGTGTCACTAGTATGCCTCTACTTGACTAGCTCGTTTATCAAAGATGGTTATGTTTCCTAGCCATGGACAAAAGAGTTGTCATTTGATTAATGGGATCACATCATTAGGAGAATGATGTGATTGACATGACCCATTCCGTTAGCCTAGCACTTGATCGTTTAGTATGTTGCTATTGCTTTCTTCATGACTTATACATGTTTCTGTAACTATGAGAATTATGCAACTCCCGTTTACCGGAGGAACACTTTGGGTACTACCAAATGTCACAACGTAACTGGGTGATTATAAAGGAGTACTACAGGTGTCTCCGAAGGTACATGTTGAGTTGGCGTACTTCGAGATTAGGTTTTGTCACTCCGATTGTCGGAGAGGTATCTCTGGGCCCTCTCGGTAATGCACATCTTTATAAGCCTTGCAAGCAATGTGACCAAATGAGTTGGTTACGGGATAATGCATTACGGAATGAGTAAAGAGACTTGCCGGTAACGAGATTGAACTAGGTATTGGATACCGACGATCAAATCTCAGGCAAGTAAACATACCGATGACAAAGGGAACAACGCATGTTGTTATGCGGTTTGACCGATAAAGATCTTCGTAGCATATGTAGGAACCAATATGGGCATCCAGGTTCCGCTATTGGTTATTGACCGAGAATAGTTCTAGGTCATGTCTACATAGTTCTCGAACCCGTAGGGTCCGCACGCTTAACGTTACGATGATAGTTTTATTATGAGTTTATAAGTTTTGATGTACTGAAGGAGTTCGGAGTCCCGGATGAGATCGGGGACATGACGAGGGGTCTCGAAATGGTCGAGACGTAAAGATCGATATATTGGACGACTATATTCGGAGTTCGGAAAGATTTCGAGTGATTCGGGTATTTTTCGGAGTACCGGGTAGTTACGGGAGAAGCAATGGGCCTTGATGGGCTTTAGTGGGAAGAGGAGAAAGGGCCAAGGGGCTGCTGCGCCCCCCCCCTCCCCTCTAGTCCGAATTGGACTAGGGAAAAGGGGGCCGGCCACCTTTCCTTCTCCTCCACTTCCTTCTCCCTTCCTCCCCTCTTGGTGGACTCCTACTAGGACTTGGAGTCCTAGTAGGACTCCACATCCTGGCCGCACCTATTTCCTTGGCCGGCCTCCTCCTCCTCCATCCTTTATATACTGAGGCAAGGGGCACCCCATGGACACGTAAGTTGATCTACGGATCGTTCCTTAGCCGTGTGCGGTGCCCCCCTCCACCATATTCCACCTCGGTCATATCGTCGCGGAGTTTAAGCGAAGCCCTGCGCCGGTAGAGCATCATCATTGTCACCACGCCGTCATACTGACAGAACTCATCCCCGAAGCTTTGCTGGATCAGAGCCCGGGGATCGTCATCGAGTTGAACGTGTGCTGAACTCGGAGGTGCCATACGTTCGGTGCTTGGATCGGTCGGATCGTGAAGACGTACGACTACATCAACCGCGTTGTCATAACGCTTCCGCTTACGGTCTACGAGGGTACGTGGACAACACTCTCCCCTCTCGTTGCTATGTCATCACCATGATCTTGCGTGTACGTAGGATTTTTTTTTGAAATTACTACGTTCCCCAACAGATACGACCGAGGTGGATTATGGTGGAGGGGGCACCGCACACGGCTAAGAGATCAATGATCAACTTGTGTGTCCATGAGGTGCCCCCTCCCCTGTATATAAAGGAGTAGAGGAGGGGGAGGGCCGAGCCTCTCTTGGCGCGCCATAGGGGAGTCCTACTCCCAGCGGGAGTAGGACCCCCCCCCCCCCTTACAAGTTGGAGTAGGAGAGGTAGGAAAGAGGAGGGAGAGACGAAGGAAAGGGGGGTCGGCCCCCTCACCCAATTCGGATTGGGCTTGGGGGGGCTCCTAGGCTTCCTCCTCCTCTATTCCACTAAGGCCCAATAAGGCCCATACACTCCCCGGCAAATTCATGTAACTCTCCGGTACTCCGATAAACACCCGAATCACTCGGAACCTTTCCGATGTCTGAATATAGTCGTCCAATATATCGATCTTTACATCTAGACCATTTCGAGACTCCTCGTCATGTCCCCAATCTCATCTGGGACTCTGAACTATCTTCGGTACATCAAAACACATAACTCATAATATAAATCGTCACCGAACGTTAAGCTTGCGGACCCTACGGGTTCGAGAACTATGTAGACATGACCGAGACACATCTCTGGTCAATAGCCAATAGCGGAACCTGGATGCCCATATTGGCTCCTATATATTCTACGAAGATCTTTATCGGTCAAACCGCATAACAACATACGTTGTTCCCTTTGTCATCGGTATGTTACTTGCCCAAGATTCGATCGTCGGTATCACCATACCTAGTTCAATCTCATTACCGGCAAGTCTCTTTACTCGTTCCGTAATGCATCGTCTCGCAACTAACTCATTAGTCACATTGCTTGCAAGGCTTATAGTGACGTGCATTACCGAGAGGGCCCAGAGATACCTCTCCGAAAATCGGAGTGACAAATCCTAATCTCGAAACACGCCAACTCAACAAGTACCTTCGGAGACACCTGTAGAGCACCTTTATAATCACCCAGTTACGTTGTGACGTTTGGTAGCACACAAAGTGTTCCTCTGGTAAACGGGAGTTGCATAATCTCATAGTCATAGGAACATGTATAAGTCATGAAGAAAGCAATAGCAATATACTAAACGATCAAGTGCTAAGCTAACGGAATGGGTCAAGTCAATCACATCATTCTCCAATGATGTGATCCCATTAATCAAATGACAACTCATGTCTATGGCTAGGAAACTTAACCATCTTTGATTCAACGAGCTAGTCAAGTAGAGGCATACTAGTGACATTATGTTTGTCTATGTATTCACACATGTACTAAGTTTCCAATTAATACAATACTAGCATGAATAATAAACATTTATCATGAAATAAGGAAATAAATAATAACTTTATTATTGCCTCTAGGGCATATTTCCTTCAGTCTCCCACTTGCACTAGAGTCAATAATCTAGTTCACATCATCATGTGATTTAACACCAATATTCACATATGTATGTGATTAACATCCATAGTTCAAATTGTCATGTGACCAACACCCAAAGGGTTTACTAGAGTCAATAATCTAGTTCACATCTCTATGTGATTAACACCCAAAGAGTACTAAAGTATGATCATGTTTTGCTCGTGAGAGAAGTTTAGTCAACGGGTCTGTCACATTCAGACTCGTGTGTATTTTGCAAATATTCTATGTCTACAATGCTCTGCACGGAGCTACTCTAGCTAATTGCTCCCACTTTCAATATGTATCCAGATTGAGACTTAGAGTCATCTGGATCAGTGTAAAATCTTGCACCGATGTAACTCTTTACGATGAACTTCTTTTATCACCTCCATAATCGAGAAACATCTCCTTAGTCCTCACTAAGGATATTCTTGACCGCTGTCCAGTGATCTACTCCTAGATCAAAATTGTACTCCATTGCCAAACTCAGAGTAAGGTATACAATAGGTCTGGTACACAGCATAGCATACTTTATAAAACCTATAACTGAGTCATAGGGAATGACTTTTCATTCTCTTTCTATTTTCTGCCATGGTCAGGTTTTGAGTCTTACTCAACTTCACACCTTGCAACACAAGTAAGAACTCCTTCTTTGACCGTTCCATTTTGAACTTCTTCAAAATCTTATCAAGGTACTCATTGAAAAATCTTATCAAGCATCTTGATCTATCTCTATAGATCTTGATGCTCAATGTGTAAGCAGCTTCACCGAGGTCTTTCTTTGAAAAACTCTTATTCAAGTATCCTTTTATGCTATCCAGAATTTCTATATCATTTCCAATCAACAATATGTCATCTACATATAGTTTTAGAAATGCTACAGAGCTCCCACTCACTTTCTTGTAAATACAAGCTTCTCCAAAAGTCTGTATAAAACCATATGCTTTGATCAACTCATCAAAGCGTATATTCCAACTCCGAGATGCTTGCACCAGTCCATTGATGGATCACTAGAGCTTGCACATTTTGTTAGCACCTTTAGGATTAACAAAACCTTCTGGTTGCATCATATACAACTCTTCTTTAAAAAATCCATTAAGGAATGCAGTTCTGACATCCATTTGCCAGATTTCATAAAATGTGGCAATTCCTAACATGATTCAGACAGACTTAAGCATTGATACGAGTGAGAAAATCTCATCGTATTCAACACCTTGAACTTGTCAAAACCCCTTTTTGCGATAATTCGAGCTTTCTAGATAGTAACACTACTATCAGTGTCCGTCTTCCTCTTGAAGATCCATTTATTCTCAATGGCTTGCCGATCATCGGGCGAGTCCACCAAAGTCCACACTTTGTTCTCATACATGGATCCCATCTCAGATTTCATGGCCTTAAGCCATTTTGCGGAATCTATGCTCATGATCGCTTTCTCATAGTTCGTAGGTTCACCATGGTCTAGTAACATGACTTCCAGAACAGGATTACCGTACCACTCTGGTGCGGATCTTACTCAGGAAGACCTACGAGGTTCGGTAGCAACTTGATCTGAAGCTTCATGATCATCATCATTAGCTTCCTCACTAATTGGTGTAGGAATCACAGGAACTGATTTCTGTGATGAACTACTTTCCAATAAGGGAGCAGGTACAATTACCTCATCAAGTTCTACTTTCCTCCCACTCACTTCTTTTGAGAGAAACTCCTTCTCTAGAAAGGATCCATCTTAGCAATGAATATCTTGCCTTCGGATCTATGATAGAAGGTGTACCCAATAGTTTCCTTCGGGTATTCTATGAAGACACACTTCTCTGATTTGGGTTCGGGCTTATCAGGTTGAAACTTTTTCACATAAGTATCGCAACCCCAAACTTTAAGAAATGACAAGTTTGGTTTCTTGCCAAACCACAGTTCATAAGGAGTCGTCTCAACGGATTTTGATGGTGCCCTATTTAAAGTGAATGCAGCTGTCTCTAATGTATAACCGATAGTGGTAAATCGGTAAGATACATCATAGATCACACCATATCTAATAAAGTGTGGTTATGACGTTCGGACACACCATTACGCTGTCGTGTTCCATGTGGAGTGAGCTATGAAACTATTCCACATTGTTTCTAAATGAAGGCCAAACTCGTAACTCAAATATTCTCCTCTACGATCAGATTGTAGAAACTTTATTTTCTTGTTACGATGATTCTCTACTTCACTCTGAAATTCTTTGAACTTTTCAAATGTTTCATACTTGTGCTTCATTAAGTAGATATACTCATATCTGCTCAAATCATCTGTGAAGGTCAGAAAATAACGATACCCGCCACGAGCATCAACACTCATTGGACCGCATACATCGGTATGTATTATTTCCAACAAGTTAGTAGCTCGTTCCATTGTCCCGGATAACGGAGTTTTAGTCATCTTGCCCATAAGGCACGGTTCGCAAGCATCAAATGATTCATAATCAAGTGATTCCAAAAGTCCATCTTTATGGAGTTTCTTCATGCGCTTTACACTGATATGACCACAACGGCAGTGCCACAAATACGTTGCACTATCATTATCAACTTTGCATCTTTTGGCATCAATATTATGAATATGTGTATCACTATGATCAAGATTCAATAAACCATCAACATTGGGTGTATGACCATAGAAGGTTTTATTCATGTAAACAGAATAACAATTTATTCTCCGACTTAGATGAATAATCGTAATGCAATAAACATGATCTAATCATATTTATGCTCAATGCAAACACCAAATAACATTTATTTAGGTTCAACACTAATCTCGAAAGTATAGGGAGTGTGCGATGATTATTATATCAATCTTGGAACTACTTCCAACACTCATCGTCACTTCACCCTCAACTAGTCTCTGTTTATTCCATAACTCCTGTTTCGAGTTACTAATCTTAGCAACCGAACAAGTATTAAATACCCAGGAGCTACTATAAACACTAGTAAGGTACACATCAATAACTTGTATATCAAATATACCCTTGTTCACTTTGCCATCCTTCTTATCCACCAAATATTCAGGGCATTTACTCTTCCAGTGACCATTTCATATGCAGTAGAAGCACTCAGTTTTAGGCTTTAGTCTAACTTTGGGCTTCTTCACGGAAGTGACAACTTGCTTTCCATACTACTTGAAGTTCCCTTTCTTTCCCTTTGCCCTTTTCTTGAAACTAGTGTTCTTGTCAATCATCAACACTTTGATGCTCTTTCTTGATTTCTACCTTCATTGATTTCAACATCACGAAGAGCCCGGGAATCGTTTTCATCATCCCTTGCATACTATAGTTCATCACGAAGTTCCAGTAACTTGGTGATGGTGACTAGAGAACTCTGTCAATCACTATCTTATCTGGAAGATTAACTCCCACTTGATTCAAGTGATTGTAGTACCCAGACAATCTGAGCACATGCTCACTGCTTGAGCTATTCTCCTCCATCTTTTAGCTATAGAACTTGTTGGAGACTTCATATATCTCAACTCGGGTATTTGCTTGAAATATTAACTTCAACTCTTGGAACATCTCATATGGTCCATGACGTTCAAAACGTCTCTGAAATCCCGATTCTATGTCGTAAAGCATGGTGCACTAAACTATCAAGTAGTCATCATATTGAGCTAGCGAAACATTCATAATGTCTGCGTTTGCTCCTGCAATAGGTCTGTCACCCAGCGGTGCATAAAGGACATAATTCTTCTGTGCAGCAATGAGGATAAGTCTCAGATCACGGCTCCAATCCGCATCATTGCTACTATCATCTTTCAACTTAGTTTTCTCTAGGAACACATATAAAACATAGGGAAGCAACAACGCAAGCTATTGATCTACAACATTATTTGCAAAATACTACCAGGACTAAGTTCATGATAAATTAAAGTTCAATTAATCATATTACTTAAGAACTTCCACTAATCATCTAAGTGATCACTTGATCCAAATCAACTAAACCATGTCCAATCATCACGTGAGATGGAGTAGTTTTCAATGGTGAACATCACTATGTTGATCATATCTACTATATGATTTACGCTTGACCTTTAGGTCTTAATGTTCCGAGGCCATATCTGCATATGCTAGGCTCGTCAAGTTTAACCTGAGTATTCTGCGTGTGTAAAACTGTCTTAGACCCGTTTTATTTGAATGTAGAGCTTATCACACCCGATCATCACGTGGTGTCTCGGCACGAAGAACTTTCGCAATGGTGCATACTCAGGGAGAACACTTATACCTTGAAATTTAGTGAGAGATCATCTTATAATGCTACCACCGAACTAAGAAAAATAAGATGTATAAATGATAAACATCACATGCAATCAAAATATGTGACATGATATGGCCATCATCATCTTGTGCCTTTGATCTCCATCTCCAAAGCATCGTCATGATCTCCATCGTCACCGGCATGACACCATGATCTCCATCATCTTGACCTATATCAATGTGTCGTCACATGGTTGTCTCGCCAACTATTGCTCTTGCAACTATTGCTATCGCATAGCGATAAACTAAAGCAATTATTTGGCGCTTGCATCTTACGCAATAAAGAGACAACCATAAGGCTTCTGCCAGTTGCCGATAACTTCAACAAAACATGATCATCTCATACAACAACTTATATCTCATCACGTCTTGACCATATCACATCACAACATGTCCTGCAAAAACAAGTTAGACGTCCTCTACTTTGTTGTTGCAAGTTTTACGTGGCTGCTAAGGGCTGAGCAAGAACGGTTCTTACCTACGCATCAAACCACAACGATATTTCGTCAAGTTAGTGATGTTTTAACCTTCAACAAGGACCGGGCGTAGCCACACTCGATTCAACTAAAGTTGGAGAAACAGACACCCGCCAGCCACCTGTGTGCAAAGCATGTCGGTAGAACCAGTCTCGCATAAGCGTACGCGTAATGTCGGTCCGGGCCGCTTCATCCATCAATACCGCCGAACCAAAGTATGACATGTTGGTGAGCAGTATGACTTGTATCACCCACAACTCACTTGTGTTCTACTCGTGCATATAACATCTACGCATAAACCTGGCTCTGATACCACTATTGGGGAACGTAGCAAATTCAAAAAAATTCCTACGCACATGTAAGATCATGGTGATGCATAGCAACGGGAGGGGAGAGTGTTGTCCACGTACTCTCGTAGACCATAAGCGGAAGCGTTATGACAACGCGGTTGATGTAGTCGTACGTCTTCACGATCCGACCAATCTTAGTACCGAAAACACGGCAACTCCGCAATCTGCACACGTTCAGGTCGGTGACGTCCCACGAACTCACGATCCAGCAGAGTGTCGAGGGAGAGTTTCGTCAGCACGATGGCATGATGACAGTGATGATGAACCTACCGACGCAGGGCTTCGCTTAAGCACTACGACGATATGACCGAGGTGGATTATGGTGGAGGGGGGCACCGCACACGGCTAAGAGATCAATGATCAACTCGTGTCTCCATGGGGTGCCCCCTCCCCCGTATATAAAGGAGTAGAGGAGGGGGGGGCGGCCCTCTCTTGGGCGCGCCATAGGGGAGTCCTACTCCCAGCGGGATTAGGATTCCCCCCGCCCCTTCCAAGTTGGAGTAGGAGAGGTAGGAAAGAGGAGGGAGAGAAGAAGGAAAGGGGGGCAGCCCCCTCATCCAATTTGGATTGGGCTTGGGGGGGGGGCTCCTAGGCTTCCTCCTCCTCTATTCCACTAAGGCCCAATAAGGCCCATACACTCCGCGGCAAATTCCCGTAACTCTCCGGTACTCCGATAAACACCCGAATCACTTGGAACCTTTCCGATGTCCGAATATAGTCGTCCAATATATCGATCTTTATGTCTCGACCATTTTCAGACTCCTTGTCATGTCCCCGATCTCATCCGGGACTCCGAACTATCTTCGATACGTCAAAAGACATAACTCATAATATAAATCATCACCGAACGTTAAGCGTGCGGACCGTACGGGTTTGGGAACTATGTAGACATGACCGTGACACATCTCCGGTCAATAACCAATAGCGGAACCTGGATGCCCATATTGGCTCCTACATATTCTACAAAGATCTTTATCGGTCAAACCGCATAACAACATATGTTGTTCCCTTTGTCATCGGTATGTTACTTGCCCGAGATTCGATCATCGATATCATCATACCTAGTTCAATATCGTTACCGGCAAGTCTCTTTACTCGTTTCGTAATGCATCATCCCACAACTAACTCATTAGTCACATTGCTTGGAAGTCTTATAGTGATGCGCATTACCGAGAGGGCCCAGAGATACCTCTCCGACAATCGGAGTGACAAATCCTAATCTCGAAATACGCCAACTCAACAAGTACCTTCGGAGACACCTGTAGAGAACCTTTATAATCACCCAGTTACTTTGTGACATTTGGTAGCACACAAAGTGTTCCTCAGGTAAACGGGAGTTGCATAATCTCATAGTGATAGGAACATGTATAAGTCATGAAGAAAGCAATAGCAATATACTAAACGACCAAGTGCTAAGCTAATGGAATGGGTCAAGTTAATCACATCATTCTCCAATGATGTGATCCCGTTAATCAAATGATAACTCATGTCTATGGCTAGGAAACTTAACCATCTTTGATTAAACTAGCTAGTCAAGTAGAGGCATACTAGTGACATTATGTTTGTGTGTGTATTCACACATGTACTAAGTTTCTGGTTAATACAATTCTAGCATGAATAATAAACATTTATCATGAAATAAGGATATAAATAATAACTTTATTATTGCCTCTAGGGCATATTTCCTTCACCTTCTTCCGTGACTTCCTGGAGTTCTTCGGGCTCCAGCCCCATCATCTTGGCGCGGGCGCCATCATGCAGCTCTCGAGCTTCGGCACCCTCTGCAAGGGGTACCTGGGTGTCGAACCTTTGATCGACCTCTAGGTGTGCTTCTTCTCCTTGAAGCAGCAGGAGCCAAAGGCCAGGCAGTTTTCTGACTACGGGGCCGCCGTCATCTCGAAGCGGTCGGGCACTGACTGCCCCAAGATGCCGCTGGAGGATTCTGCCAAAAAATGGCAGAATTCTTTCTTGTACGTCCACAACCTCGGGACGGATCACATCAACTTGCCGCCCTTCATCAACGTGCCGCCACCGGCGAAGCAGAAATTGGGTTATTACCCCAGGTACCCGTCGCAGGAGCTACTCAATCTTTGTGAGCGGGTGTCGGAGATGAAGGCACGGGAGGGGCTCACCGGCACCAACCTCATCGCCGCCTTCATTATGCGCTGGGTTCTGCCGCTGTAACGACGCATCTGCCTCATCGGTCAGATGAACGGTCTTTAGGATCCCAACCGCATGTCGGTCATGCGCTTGGGGGCGGACCAGATTGCGCGCCAGGTTAACGACATCTCCAAGGCCGCACTGCAGGATGACTGGCGGTTCGGCAAGCCGTCGTACAGTCACGCAAATCTGGTGCCCATGGTGAGTCCCTGGTCTCCGTATTTTGCTGCCGCGCATCTTCATATCCGCCCCGATGCGACCCGGGAGGTGCTTCTGAATGCTATCCGACATCCTTATGCCCGGGCACCGTCGCAAGTGGTGCGGGCCGCGTTGGAGGAGCTCGCGGCCCACGGCGGAGGGGAGGAGGCGGCCGCCGACGCCGGCGCAGGGCGCCATGCAGGTAAGTTTCGTTTTCCATATTCCTTGATTTGCCGGGCGCGATGCTGCGCGAGCAATGCTGACGCGGGTCATTGATGCAGTGGCGCTGGGCGGAGGAGGTGGCCACGCGGGAGAAGTTGGGTCATCGTGGGGGACGCCAGCGACAAGTCGGCCGCACGGGAAGGACAGCATCGTGCCACGGTCCCTGGCCGTGAAGCGCGCGGCGGACCCGGCCGGGGGTGCGAGGCCGGCCGCCAAGAGGAGGCGCGGCGCTGCGCAGGAGAGGCCGGCGGGACCCGCCGTTCTGGTGCTGTCGGGGTAAGTTCTTTTCTTACTTGCATCCGAGTGGCCGAGCGGCCCTGCTTGTTTCTTACTTCGTTTCGAACTTCAGGTCGCCGATCTCGCTGGCGAGGGCGGCGGCAGACGCCGCGTCCATTGAGGGCACCGTGTTCTGGAGGAGTCGGTCTGGCTCCACTGACCGGGACGAGGAGGAGGAGGAGCCGGCAGATCCGGATCTTGGCCAGGACCCGGCCGACACCGAAGGCTTGGCCTCGCGGGACCAGAACAGGGCCAAGGCGGAGTTGGAAGCGGCATCGGTCTAGGCCTGGACCAATGCCGCGATGACGTGGGCTCGAGCCGGCGTGGCCGGAGATGCCGAAGGGGATTATGGTGGCGGCGATGATCTTCGATCCGTCGTCGATGAGGGAGCGCAACCAAGGAGGACGTGCGGAGGTGTTGGACCTCGACTGGGAGGTCGTGGTCGTTGAGAACGACACCCTGCCGCGAACCGCCACGGTTTAGCGGGCGGGGGTCGACGGAGGCGGTGGCGACGTTGTCTTGAGGAGGCGCCATGGATGGCGCCACAGGGGATGCCCCGGGCATCGGTGAGCGAGGCGCCGCTGGTGGTGGCTCCGCAGGCCACCCCGGCTGCCGAGCCGGTGGCGGCGCCGAAGAGGGTGTTGGATGAGGCACCAGCCGCGGGGGGAACGGCCAGCAGAGAACATGCCCTGGTGCTCAATGCCAGGGGGACGCCGGCCTGCCAGGTCACTGCCGACATGGGACGGGGCCGGTGTAGTCTTCGTGCCCTAGACCCAGGAGGAGGCGGTGATGGAGGCCATCAGCCGCCATCTGCAAGGGTGGGCGGACCGGATCGAGGCCTTCGCCCAGTCCGAGGTGGAGCGGACGCAGGAGCTGGAGCGCACCATGCTGGTAAGCTCCTTTCTCGTCTTCTGATATTTCTTCTTTTGCTTCTTCTT